>NC_092825.1:109049171-109349171 GCF_039878825.1 Excalfactoria chinensis | reverse complement strand
CACCATTCCTGATACAAGCCAGGATGTCATTGGCCCTCTTGGCCACCTGGGCACACTGTTGGCTCATATTCAGCCAACTGCCCATCAGCCCACCTAGGTCCCTTTCCATCAGGCAGCCTTCCAGCCACTCCTGCCCAAGCCTGTAGGGTTTCCTGGGGTTGTTGTGACCAAAAAGCAGGACCCAACACTTGGCCCTATTGAAACTCATACAGTTTACATTGGCCCATCAATGCAGTCTATCCAGGTCCCCCTGCAGTGCCTTTCTACCCACTGGAAAATCATATCCTTATATCACTTAAGAAAAAACACATTACATTTAGATTTCAGTGCACTGCATTATAGCACATGTATTTACATTCTTTGTGAAGGTTCTTAACATTGCATGAAGGAATCTCAGAGGCAAAGAAAAGTTCTGCAGTTCCTTCCCTTGCCTTTTTTTCCAGTAGAGCTTCTGTTATCTGATTATTCTGTTATTCATACTCTAGATGGGTGCTAAAACATTTTCTAACAGTAAAAGGCTGAAATGTTAATTACTGTGCTGTTGTTGCTGTAGCATTAGTCTTGTGGGGCTCTATCCACTGCTCCTACTTTAACAGGGTTTCTGGATAGATGCACTTCTTTTAAACATTCTCTCTTTGCTTTTGAGGCATACATTGAAGGTAACATCAGCTGTACTATGGTGAGGTCTTTTTAATATTCAGCTGTAGAGACATAAAAATGAAACCTCCTGTGGCCTTTTTTATTTTGTTACCTTCCATGTTGAAGCTATTTCTCATTGTTATCCATTTTATGGTTTTCCTTTTCTTTTACAAATATTTAAAATTCCTTCTACTTTTTACACTTAATCATGTAAATGCTCTTGTTAATGATTTGTAATCTACCCCGAGGTAAAGCAACTTTTTCTCTTAACAAGATTTGAATGCGCTTTTTTTTGCTTTCATTTTTTATCCTCTTTCTTATTTTTACTCTCATTAAAAAGAAACAAAAAATCATGTTGCACTGTAAATACCATTTGTTTCTGAAATGTCAGGTAATACACATGATCTTTGTGCCATAGGGAATGTATCTTTGGTGACTTAAGGAACAGAATGTCATACAAGAAAAGTTTTATTTTATAGCTGCCCCAGAACATGTGCCTGCAATTTGTAATATCAGTTGAAGATCACTAATAAAGATTATTCTTTTATGGCATCAGTTATGTTCTCACATTTTCATTGACCTTTTATCAGTTTTATTGCCCCTTCTCCCCAGATTTGTGAATCTCTTCGGCCCTTCCTAGCATTAGCTGTGGGAGTAACTGCCCACCACTGCATGTAAGAAGCTCAAAGCTCAGGCCTGAACTTCACACAGTATACTTCAAAAGGAGAGATATCATTCAGTATTGTCTGTGCTCAGCACTACCCGTAGCTGATTTTAGCTTTAAACTATTTTCTTTGACCATCTTCAGCTCCTTTCCACTAGCATTGCCCTTTGACAGCTCAGGGATTATCATTCCATCAGTATTCAAGAGACTTCAGATTTCACTCCTAGCTGCTTCACTCTTCTTCCTCTCTTGTCTACTTAATTTATTATCGAGCACCATCACTTTCCTTTATTGTTTCAATTCACACTTCAAAATCCATGTTGCTTCTGACTAATGCAGTGAAAATACATTTTTTCAGAAATATAGCAAATTTCTTATTTTATTTAATAATGTTTATAAATAGGCGTAAAATTACTCACATTGAGTATTGGGCTCCACATATCCTACCAAGTAAAAAAATATACCATGGAAGACTAACATAGGGAATGCATGGAGGAAGAGGAATATAAGAAAATACTTGCAATGGTGGAAGACAAAAATGTTATTTCCTGGGAAACATTACAGAACAACAACAAATAATAAAGGATTCTATGTGCAGCAGCAGTATTATCAATCCCATATCCCTTATTCTTCATATTTTCTACTCTTCCTTTTCTCTTTGAGAGTTCATGTTACGTCAATACTGATAAATCTATTCACTGTAAATCCTTACCCCCAAGACCTCCCCGGACGGATTGTGTGTTTGGTTTCCCTTTTAGCTACACAGGATGAAACCAGTAAGATGATGTCTGTGGGGATAGTTTAATTATAATGTGATCTGTTCACATTGTTGGACTGTTTCATCCATATGCTTACATCTGGCAGGCTCAAGAATGCAATATTCTGTTTCAAGCTGTATTAAAAGCACTTGCTCAATCAATTGCTGACACAACATGAAAAGAAAAGCTTTATTTCATGAGATTACTGACTGGAAGGATTAAAAAAAAAACTTTTATTTATTGTTCTTGTCCAATGAACCTTTTGAAGATGGCCTCTCACTCTCAATGACTTAGCAGAATGAGCTATGTCCCAGCAGCTGCTCAGGCTTGGGAGCATCCATATGATCAGTGCTTAATGCTCCCTGTTATCTGACACTTCTTTGTATACAACCACAGCTCCTGATTTTGCACAAAAGCCTCTTTTTCTCCCTGGGCAAGAAGTGCATATAGCACACTGAAAGATAGCAAAATGACTCTTGGCAAATAACAGTTCAAATGGAAGCAATTGCTGATAGGATTGATATTACACTGATTGAAGATAACAGCAAAACTCATATAATAGTGTAATATGACTTGTGAAAGGAGTTGTCTGCCCCCTGTAGCTAGTCAAAGCCTATGTATTTATGCTTTCTAAGCTGTGAGTTAAATTCAAGCAACATGAAAGCAAAACCTAAGTTATACACGGGCCACACTGCTAAGCTTCAATGACGCAGAACACTTTCTAGTTCAAACTAGATGACACATTGTCCTATTTCCACATTTTAATCAATTTGAAAATAAAAGGTGTCATATGGTATGTATGTATATGACTGTATGTGTATACACACACACACACACACACACACACACACACACACACATCATGTATTTGCTGAGAACACAGGATGGTATATGGTGAAGGTTGAAAGTTATATTGGCACAAATGATGACAGCATATGCATGAGTCCAGGAACATCATCACTTCACTTGTACAAAAAAAGCATTACCACATAGGGCATTCAATATGTGCCATAAATGTTATTCAATTCCGTAATATTACCAACAGTTTTCTTCTTTTAACTTTTTTACTCCTCTTTTGGCCAAACTGAATGCCTTATTTACTACTGTCAGACTGTGAGGATCCCAGAGGAATCAGAACACTTCTGAAAAGCTTTACTGCTCCCCAACTCAGCCCACCCCACAGATAGATCCTGCCATGGGCAAAAGAAGGTTCTGCCTTCCCAGTGTAATAGAGCCCCAGACTGCAACCTGCAGGAGGAGGTGATGCCAAAGCATTGGCATTCGGGTTAACTGACATTTCACAGAATTCAAACATATTAGTGCAAACCTTAAACAGATCTTTTTTGCATATTGGCTCAGAAATGAATGTAACAAACCCTGGAGCATAAATGTCATGGTAGAGTTCTTAAAAATGCATGTATCATCTATCTGCATGGCCACAAATATGAAAAATACGTACCCTTTAGCCTCTAGATAAGGTTATAGATATATAACCTTTTATATAGGAAAGGTTAAACTCTAACAAGTCACATTCTGAAAATCATTTTGGTTGTTTATTATTAAAGGTCATAGAAAACCTCTCAGTTTACCACTTTAATTCAGCAGTTATCTCTATTTCATCACTATTTTTTTTCAGAGGTAAATCATTTAATTTTATTTCACCTTAGCTTAATACTCAATTATTTGAGAAGACAGGCATTTGAGAAATCTAAGAATAGAAGAAATCTTGGAGAACCAAGACAAGGGAACAGGGATCCTGAGGTGAAGCACAGCTGGAGGAGAACACAATGCAAGCAAACTGTGAAACAAGGAGTAATGATAGGAAACAGCTATGACAAGATTTCCAACACGGTCTGAAGCTAGCTTCAAAACCTGAACTTGCAGCATCTGTATATGGGTCCCATATAACATACTGACAGGCAGTTTAATTGGCTATTATAAAACTTTAATTTACTAAGCCAGAAACCCCTTTTGAATGTTTAGCATACAAGCTATAGTTACCACAGTGACAAGTTGTCACTAGGCTTTCCAGTTAGACAAATAAAGGGAACAAATGAGCTTTATCTTGAAAATAAATAAAACAGCAAACAAACAGATAAATAAATAAATTTGTGAAAGACTTAATTATAAAGGTCTTGCTCCAGAAAGGATTCCATGGTGAAAAAAATAAGTATATCAATTCTTATAGCTCATAAAATAGGAGTGATTTCAATGAAAGACTCTCATTGTTTATATAAAATTCCTTCAAAATTCCAAATAAAGACACCTTAAACCCATGCATATAGTTTACAAAATAAAGATGGATTTGATTTTACTTTCAGCAAAGCCTTCAACTGGGTTGCTATTTGCTTTAATTCCTCAAGATCAGATGCCATATTTTTATGTAAAACTGCATTAATGCTTCTGAGATTGAAATTAGTTCTCAGGGATTATCAGAAGTGAAAAAAAAAAACAAAACTCCACCAGTACATGACAATAGAAGAGGTCACTTGCCCATTATGGGAGGTCTTTGCAGGATCATCTAACCGCAAAATCAAACAGATGCCATTAAAATTAGGTGAGCAACCCCATTGTCCAGGCAACAAACAGGGTTAACACATCAGGATGGCTGGGGTTTCTAAAGAAACGGTACAACTGAAATAAGCTTTTTCATTCTTTTTTTCACTAATTATTTCAAAGGAAAGAAAACAGATCACTTGAAAAAAGAAAACTCATATTTGATAGATATTCTGCCACATACTGCTTCAATGAGCTTAAACACTTGAAACAGACATGCAAAGGAATTAAATGCAGCACTGAGTCTTCTGTAATTTATGTTAAAAATAACTAACTTCCAAGCAGAAGTTTACAAATGGATGATAAAAAGGCATAGCTGTTGGGTGTTTTTTTGTGTGTCCATATTCATTTTTTTAACTTAATGAAAACCTCCAGGAACAAAAACATGGAAGTAAAATCACTTAAATCTGAAACCTTTCTTGTCTAGCATCCTAGCTTTTCTTTGCCCATTTTGAATCAGTAGCACAGGGCTAGTACTATATAGATGAAATTTTACTTCATTTATATGAAACCCAAAATGAATGTGACATTTTTGAGTTCCAGCACTAGTTCTTACTTTACTTTTTCTGTTTGTCTTTTACTATCATCTATGTACATTAAAAAATCTGCTTACATTTGTATCTTAAAAAAATAAAACTAAAACCACACTGAAGAAATTTTTTCTCTTCTCTTTCTCTCACTAGATCTCTCTCTCTCTTCTATTTGCAGATCCTATTATGCCTTTTCTTTTGTACCCCAGTAGGTCCTTTCACAACCTCCACAGCCTTCCCCCAATGTCATGGGAATACAAAAACCAACAAAAATAATCTTCCCACTCTTAGCCAACCAAACCTAAGACAGAAGGCATTATTTAGACAGCCTATTCAGCCACTAACTCCACCATGCAGTAGCATTCCTCTGAACAAACAAGTGCTTTGATTACACACTGCTGGAATGGTAATGCTGGCCTACAGTTATGTGTCAGCAACTGCTTTCTGGCTGCAAAGGCCAAATTCCGCTCTGATGATCTGCAATTGCTTTTGACCAGCCAATTTGTATCGTTCTGGGTTGCCAGCAGTAGCTGACACAAGGCTGTAAGGTAGCTACAAATTTCAAAGTGAACTTTGAAAACAACTTTGTGAGAAACCAATAGAATAGTTATGGAACTGAACAGTGTATATTAAGTGTAGGAACACCACATGGGCAAAATTTCCTGGACTACACATCTTAGAAAAACAGCCACAAGGACACAATTTTGAATCAATTGCATTTGATTTTGAAATATACATCCTTGTAGAGTGTTCCATGGCATTCCCCTAAGGGCAGTAACTCTATCAGTGTGTTTCAGTCACCCACACCAGCACACTGTCTTGTAATTTAGCATTTGTTTCATCCAAGCCAAAGCAATCACAACAGTCAGGGAGAAAAGGGAAACAAGTAGCTGAGAAGCCAGAAATACAGATTTTGTGTTATTAATGTTGTTCATATGAGAAAGTAACTGGTAGGATCACGTACCTGAAGGGTGCAGAACTTGGTAAAGGAAAAATACAATTTATGGTTGTTCTTAAATTGGTCACTTTTGTTTTTTCCTTTTTCACATGCAGCTGCAGCTTTCCTACACTGAGTCTAACAGTAACAAGACACATCTCTTCATAAAATCATACTGCGTCTGGCTGTTGGCCAGATTATGATCTTGGAAATAAAAAACAAGGGAATAAATGTTAAGTGCTTACTATTAATCCACGAGAATTAGACAGAATGAATGGCATAGCGATAAGCACCAAAAACCAGAGAAAATAAAATGTTGATCAGACAATCTTTTGTAAATCAGAATGAAACCTTAGTTTTGTAGTAATTAAGGAGCATTAGTAATAATCTGACTTGAATATTATTGTTCTTTAAAAGCAAAACGAAACACACAACACAATCACAACTGAGCACCTGCTTCATACTTAGTAGGAAGGCAAAGTTTTTTGACACCAGCAGTACTCTGTAACTATAGAATAAGCTGCAGATTGGAAGCCTTTCTTGAATCCTGACCTTTCTCAAGTTCAACAAAATGTTAACAATGAAGTTTAATAAATGTCCTGGGCAGCTCATTCTGGGCTTAAGAACAATTGGCATGGCTGGAATCAACTTGTATAGGCATTAAGCAAAAGAAATTCCAGAAGAGCTAAACAATGAACTTTACAACAATAATTAATGAGTAACCATGATATGGCTTAGGGTAAATGTTATTGATGGTATAAAAGAAATATAGCCTTCTGCAGTATTACTCAAAGAAATGCTATTAGTAAGCAGATGTATTCTATACCAACCAGGTAATACAAAATATTTGAATATGAACTCTTTCTTGGAGAAGACAGCTTTCAATATATGTGCATATTATTTTCAGATGGAGTACAATCAATACCAGTTTCTGGATTTGTAATTTTATAGCTTTAATAGCCTGCAGACATTACATCAGCTATCAGAGACACTGAAACTACAGCAACCGGCATCTCAACAGTACCACCCCATCTAATAACTTGGCCAAGTAAGTTGAGATCATAATGATGCTGTTCAGCTCTTCAGACTTTAACAAGTTATTTTGGTTCATTTAGTATAACTTCCTGCAGTTCAGAAAAATGGCTCTCAAATTCATAAGCCTGGATAACGTATTTTCTGGTTTACATATTACACTACATCCTCATGGAAAATCACTGTCTATGCACCAGAATAGTTTAAGAATATATAGTAATTAAACTTCACTTAAAAAAACAGCACACTGTAGCACAAATAAAGCATTCCAGTGGCAGAAAATGAAGAAGTATTAGAAGATTATCCACCATTTACTTCAAATCTACCATTTAGCCAATTACTCCCATTGGTTAACCAGGCAAAGTCAATGAAGAACTACTGCCAATGTAAAAAGTTGATCCGAGATGCTGACCATCTTAGAATTATTCTTATTTAAGTCTACTAAATTATTCCTTTCATGTTTGAAATAAAAGATGTATTGAAAGTCAGACTACTAACAAAATTTCACTACACCACTTCTAAGAAAGTTTATTTTTTACACCAAAACAGTGAGTACCAAATTTCATCTAACCTTCTTTAATTATGTCAAACATTATTTTTTACAAGTGTAATACTAAAAAAAAAGACAACTAAACAAACTCAAAACAAAACCAGAAGTCTAAAGAAAACTCTTTAAAACTTATACTTAAAAATGTATTCTCTCACTGTAACTTCACAGTTCTTACAAAACATGTAGTTACAGCACTTCTGACAAAGTGGTATTGTTCATAACAGCAAACTTTATACTAAAATTGAACAAGAGAGGACTAAGAGGACTAGAAGTGCTATATATATATATAGATATATATAGATATATATAGTTACCACATGGTAAAGGTGAACTGTGGGGACAAAGATCATTTATATGCTGAAAATCAAACCTGAGCCTTTCCTGACCATGATCCTATATTTTTATAAATAAATGCTTTAAAGAACTTTTGGAATGGCAGCATTAATGGATTCTGTAAGAGCAAGGATTGAAACAATCAGGCGTTATTTCTAAAAGTTCCTTTGTCAGGATGGAGTAAATTAAGATAAATATGCACCTCGAGGAAGGCAAACAAATGAGACTGTTTGCTCTGTTTCAAATTTATGGCCTGACTAATATGACACTGAAAGGACTTGAAGTCCTTGTACTTTTTGTTCTATTTTGTTCTACAAAACCCAGTATTCTGTAGATAAAGTGCACTGCAGACAAAAAGATGAAGGAACTCTAATGAATGATGCTCAGATGAAAAGAATCAATGAAAAATATCCAGCTGTGCTAAAAAGGCTTCAAATTATCATTTATGCAACTGATGCACACAATAGGTGTTGGGAAGGAATAGAAAATTACTATAAGCCATCTCTTTGGCTAAGTATCAGTGTAATTCACTTTTCAATCGTAAGGGAAATGTAGGGCAGTGGAAACAATTTCAATCAGAGAAAAACAAATACTACTAGAAATTCTGAGTGCTGTCACTGGAAGATTGCAGTCATCAGTATAGGATCAGAAATGGAATGTAAAACATATTTAACTACTGTTGGGGTACTGAGTTGTCTTAGCAAAGATTTATAAGTGCATACAGTAGTTCTGAGTAGATGGAGTGTTCTAGAATAGCTAAGTTAGGCCTGCAGCTTATGAGTTAGTGGGCGGGGGGTTTAGGTAGGTGTGTGTACAGGTTCTCTTGCGTGCATCGGGTTTTGTGCAGCGGGTGTACGCGTCTGCGCGGGATTTAGAATGGTATATAAGGAGTGTGACGCAGCAATAAATTGAGAGAAGACATCATGGCATCCATATTTGTGTCTCTCCCCTGGACAGTCAAGGTCCCGGGATAAGTCGGGTTAATCGGCGCATATGTCAAACTACAATTATATACAAATATGAAGCATAACATTTAATACATATTTCTACTTCAGGTAGTTACAGCCCAATGGTGAAAAGCAATGCTTAACCTTTTCTTATGGACTCTGGAAGTCTACAAAAAGATTAAACTGTGTTGGGCCCCTGCCTTCCTCTCTGGACTTCCTCCTCCCTCCACAGCCTATACTTCTGACAAAAGGGCAATGTGCTCAATCAGATTTCCCCAAGCATTGCAACGAACCTCAAAAGAACTGCCCCCTGTAGAGCCTTGTAAGTGGTACCTTTTTAGAAGTCCAAGTTAGTGTTAGTGTTGATATGACATTGTAAGACACACAAAAGTTCAAGTAGAATAAAGACAAACAAGCCCCAACACATACAAGAAGAGAAAAATACTTCTTCAGTCATCAACTACAGGTTGAGTTTTCAATTATCTAGCCCTTTCATAAAATCCATAGGACTAAATAAATGTTTGGGAGTAAAAGCTACCTTACCAGTACTTGAAAAAAGCTGGTAGAAATCTAGCTAAAGCTTAAATACTTTCTTTTCTTTCATTATTATTATGATCTGTTACTTAAAATCCTCAAGCAGGAAGAGTAATAAATTCTAAGGACTATCCCAATACATTTTCAATTAAATAACTAAATCAATGTAGAGACATTTAATTAAAGTTGCACTAGTTTTTACAAATGCAGTTAATTAACCTGATATCTAAAATTAAATCTCTCCCCAAACTCTTTTGCATTTCTGCAGCTCATCTGAAACAGAAATAATTAAAATTCTCGACGTTCACCTATGCATGTGAATATTGCAAATTAAAGAAAAAAAAAAAAAGCAGAAAAAACAAACCACAAAAAACCTACACACACACACACAAACCAAAAAACAAAAAAAAAAACAAAAAAACCCTAAACCAAACCCAAAGAAAGAAAGGAAAATCAAATGAGAACCTACTGAAATGTTTGAGGCTACTATTTTAGTGGGATTTACACAGTCTTCAGGGTGGGAGGATAGCATGGGCAAAAATCTCAGAAAGGAACACCTCTCACCCTGATTTATTCATTCCGTATTACAAACCAAGATCCTTTGAAGATTTTCCACAAGTCAAGGATAACAGGTTGACGTGGTCAGGAAACAAGGTGATAAATCTTGCTGACTTGCATGTGCCTTCCACTGAAGTAAATGGGACTAGGATAGGAAAGGCAAGCAGTACTTGCACTTTCATTCAGGAGCAAACATGAGCAGACTATTACTGGAATACCTCTGATCTTCAAGTGGCCCAAAACATCTCTCTTTCTTGGTCCTTGAGGGTCTTCTTTCTTTCTTGGTCAGGCTCAAGTGGGCAGTTAATGTCACATGTGAGAGTGATTCTTACTGATTATTAATAGAAAACAATTTAAAACACTAAATTATTGCTGGAACAGGTTATCCAGAGATGTGGTGGATGTTCCATCCTTGGGAGCCATTTAAGGTCAGGCTTAATGGGGCTCTGAGCACCCTGATCTAGCTGGAGGTGTCACTGTTTATTGTAGGGGAGTTGAACTAGATAATATTTAAGGGTCTCTTTCAGCTCAAATGATTCTACGATTCTAAATCAATGGGGTGTCAATGACTGAAATATGGAACCAGTCATTTCAGCAGTTTACTCTGTAAGCAGGAGCAACACGAGCACAGTAATTCTGTACTCATACACAAACAATGACAGCATATTTTCTGTTATAGGGGCCTCAAGAGCTCTGTGAGCATAGAAAAAAATTACCCTCCGAGGTTAAATACACAGAAATGAAATGCACAACAATGTAGCAATACTTTCCCAACAGGTATTTATTTTCTTCTCTATCCATTATGGAGGCAGAAGATAAAAATCAACTAGATTTTTCCCATGCTGCAAACACAAAGTTCTTTTCTGGGAAAAACATGGATGGGAAGGCCATGTATAATGTCATAAAACTAAGGGTTAAGGAATAAAATCAAGTTTTAACGATCTATACTCCAAATGGTATCTGAAAAGCTTCCTTTTAACAGGAAATCCGGGCATCATATTTATTTCTAAGATATGGCTCAAGCATCTTTCTAAACAAATAAACAAATCATCTTCAGTGCTCTCTAAAGTACAAATTCACATAGGTTTACATGCATACAGATTTCCACAGGGTTTAAACCTGCCATCTGAAGTACAAAGTAGAACTGCTCTTCTACAAAGAAGAAAACAACAAACCTCCGGAGTATGACATTAACACGCTAAAATATAAAAGCCTTCGTACTCCCTTTTGAAGAGTCCTCTCTCCTTGGATGAGGAAAATTACTTTTTGTGTGTGTGTAGAAAACACATATATCTATTTTGCTTCTGGCACTGTGAAATCTGGAGAATGTGTCAATATAACAAAGGTAGGAAAAATCCATAGAAGCTTGTAGATTGATCAGTCCCTGACAATCTATCTTTCTGTATCATTCTCCCCCACCTTGAGATTGCAACACAACGGGACTCTGGCAAATTGCGATAATCTCCTTTAACCCTAATCACCATTTTAATCAAAAGAGGTGGAGCCACCCAGAATTCATACAACAATGATAGCCCTGCAACTGTCACTCTATTTGCAAAATACACAGAGTATGGCGCTAAAAGGGTGAAATGGTTCTAACTTTTATTATCTTTACAAGATTACTTTCCAGCATTAATATTTGACAAGTAAAAGAAAAGAAAATCATGATATTGTCTGCTCTGAAGTCTTAGAAATTTGCTTCAGTGTGGTGTATCTGTCACTAACTCTGCTCTTAAGAGAACCCTGGGGAAAAAGTTGTGATTCACAGAACTGCCCTGACTAAAAGCCTACCTCATCTGCACATTAGATTCTACTTTGTCTCTCTCCATCTCTTTCTTTCCCCCTCATGTTAGGTTATAACATTTCTGGTTTTGTACTCTATTTGTTTGTTTAATTACTTTCTTCCCAGTCTATTTTTAAGAAGTAGTGGTATGACTGTGGATAATACAACGGACAAGGAGAAGCTTGTATGAAGAGAAGGAAAGGAAGCTTCAAGGAGAAACAGCAATGAGAGAAACTAAAAAGAGCATCAAGGAGACTGGAGATTAAAGGAAAAAGCTTCAGAGAACCGTGATTTTAAGCTAGAAGGGATTCAGCAGCTGTCATTAAAAACCTGCAGCTCTGCTTGAGATGTATTGATCAGACTATTTCAATCTTTCTGCACAACTTACAGGTCCCTGCATTTAGAATTATAGCAATGTGATAGTCCACTCAAGAAACAATATCTCAGCTAACAAATATTTGTTTCTTAAAGGAGTCACTACCCTGTACTTCCTCTCTTCCTCTCCAGAAAGGGATTCTACATTTTGCATATTCTACTCATCTTCTCACTGGTAATACATGAGTACCAAATACTCTTCATGCCAAAGAACACCAGAATTTATTTATTCTTATTTTCAGTAGTGCTGTTTATACTCACAACTCCTTAATACTTAATTTATTTCACAGAATGAATATCTCTGTAGGGCAAATAAAGATAACAGAGAAGACTGTATCTGTATCCACAAAGTATTGGACCGTGGTAACCATTTCAGCTAAAATGGTATCTGAAGAACATCACTGGGCTCAGGACAACTGCAAGAAGACATACTTCTGTGTTTTTTCCAAATAGTGCCCTTGTAATGACATGCAAAAGATACTTTCTGAAAAGCATCCACTTGTTTTAGTAAGTAATATTGCTTAGATACTCCTTATTTGCATAGAATATCCTGGGTTTAAAAGAACCACAACGATAATGTAGTTTCAGCCCTCCTGCTATGTGCAGGGTAGTCAGCCACCAGACCTGGCTGCTCAGAGCCACATCCAACCAGACCTTGAATGTCTTCAGGGTCAGGGTATCCACAACCTCCTTGGGCAACCTGTTCCAGTGCGTCACCACCCTCTATGCGAAAAACGTCCTCCTAATTTTCCACCTGAATGTGTTTCACATTTTGAAAGTTATTTCACAGTTCCTAATCATATAGGTCCTTTTAAAAACATTGTACTGCAGTATGCACTAAGAGGGCAAAAATGCATGGGATTTGATTCATGTTGCATGCATACCAGTGCTCTTGTAATATTATTTTCTTTGTAATCATTTTTTCTTACATATCAGAAGCTGTTGTTTCAGTTTAATCAACGAACAATTACTTTAGATGTGGGGAAGAAGAGAGAAAGGCAAAAATGAGGAGACACAAACACACTCACAAAGCAAAACCCTCCCCAGGACTTCTCATTTCACATTGCTTTCCTCACTAGGTGCATAAATGACATTTCTTTTCTGATGTGACTATGTAAGAATCAATATCCCTCAGCAACAAGCCTGATTATTTTATTTTATTTTATTTTTTTATATATAATAATGCTCGAAGCTCAACAAACCTTCGTGGAAAATAGAATACTCTTAATTATGAATAAATTAACTAAATTAGTAACATGAGATGGAGATGCAATTAGGGGACTGTTAATTGAAACTGGAAACACAGCTGTATACAGCTCAGAGATGAATCACACCAGTAATGACGCAGATGTTTATAAAATGTGATTATGTTTAGCAGGAGCGTACTATTGAAACTCCCCAGCCTATTCTTACATTGTGTTGCTGAAATGGTTTTTAAACCCATGAGCACCAGGATCTCAGGGATGGCAAATTAGGCTCCCTGGATATATGAATTAGTGTTGTCTGAATGTCAGCAATTTAATTCTCCAGCTTTCAAAGAATGCAGACATGGAGCCAAAACCAAACATCTGTTAGTTATATGCTCATTCAAAATAAAATATCTCTGGCAAGCTACAGCCTGTCTGAATGTGAGAGAGACAGTAAAATACAGTATCTCCCAGCAGTTACACTGCTGCGTGAATATACTGATCATGTAAATAATACAGCATGGGAGCTCATGAAACCTACTTTGTGCACTACTATGAATACCCCTTTTCAGAACTGTTCCTCCAAAGAGACAGAAGGAGCAGGGACAAATGACATTTCCTGTCTGAAGGAGTAAGAATTGATTAGCTTTCTAAAAACAGCAAATCAGGATTTTTATTCTTTCAGCTTTTATGTCTTTCATAGGATGCTCTTCCATACAGTTGTAATGAGTTTTTCTTCTGGCATCGAAAGGCACAAACGTTGTTCATGGGGCAAACAGGGATATCTGAGCTACACAAGCTCAGCAGGAGCAACAGTGTGCACAGTTGTGAAGAATGGCAGAGCAGACGAAGCAAGTAGCCAGCCATGGCTCAGCTCCCACAGGCTGAAGTCTGCCTCACACCTCTTCCTTCCTACAGTAGTGCTACCACTGAATGCCTGAATGATATACGACAGCATGCAAATGGTAGGTTTGAGTCTGTCATTTGTTTTCTGGTTTAAATTCACAGACTAATAAGAGTAGGTTTTACAACATCCATATTTTCCTTACATATAATTGTGCTTTCAAAAAACACGCCTAACAACAGTATAGTTTGTGTCCCAAAGCCCTTCCACATACTGTTCTACAGCTACATCAACAAACCACTATCAGTTCTGGTTCAGGGGCTTTGGCCAATATAACAATAATTATAAGCACAAATGTAATGCACATGAAATGTGTTTTTTTGTTTGTTTGTTTGTTTTTTTTGTTTGTTTTGTTTTTTTTTTGTTTGTTTGTTTTGGGTTTTTTTTTTTTTGTTTTTTTTTGTTTTGTTTTGTTTTGTTTTTTTCCCGGTCACTTTTTCTAGGAAACAGTACAGGTCCTTACAATATGCAGATTTTCAAACTGTTAAAATAATTTGAAAAATTATGTATTGTAACTTTAGCCACACTAGAATTATCAGTCCTGGCAATGACAGACATCACAGGCTTATCCCATCCATTGTGGGTGAGGGTGTGGGGCACAGTGTGGAAGAGAAAAGTGATCATGATAAAATTAGAGTCATCTCTGTCTTTCAGAAACTCTGTTTGCTAGGAGCTGACCTTCTATTCATTGATGAAGAAGGAACAGGTCTTGACTTTTTCGGAGAAGAAATTTGCTTGGTTTCTACGACAGACAAGACAGGTCTGATAGTAATTCACATGTCATTTACAGCTGAATAAAGTTACAAAGACTTTATGAGAAAAATGTAAACCCTTTCTCTTTAAAGGTAATCCTAACCAGCCAGATTCCAGGATATATTGCAGCCAGCTATGACAACTGATGTGCAAACCAAATTCAGTTATCTTAGCTCTTGGGCTGGCAAAAGTACAGACAAAGTCAATTCAGGATTTGAAATGTGATGTTTTGAGATAAGCAACTGGAATGCTGGGATATACAAGAAATGCAAAGCTATTTTATAGATGGCACATTCTTCAGCTTCCTCTGAATACCCAAAAACTCACTGCACTGCTGAAACAGTGTTGTAGTATCAGCCTTACTGTCAGATAAGTAGGACAGAACTCATTGATTTTACAGATTAAAAAGAGTTGTAAGTGAGGGAACTGGAAAGGTAGCACCACACTAGAGACCAATATAAGGAACTGGACAATTTGATCATGCAACAACATCTGACACAATGAAAATACTATCTGCGAACACAGATTCAGGCTTATTGTCCTAGCTTGACTGATACAAATTCTTCATGCCACTGTTTTATTTTATTTTTTAAACAAACGCTATGGCAGAGAATCAACTTGTAGCACGTAAGTGAATAGAAAAAAAAGGCTAAGTTGGGTCTCAAAAGTAGGCACCTGAGGATTTCCAAACAAAACACTATACCCTGAAGAATTCACTTTCACAACATATGATTTATACGTTGCTATGATTCCCCAGGTACAAAAGAAATAACAAAATGCTATGAATAAAAATGAAATTGTGTGCTTCAAGTCAAGAACCATAATTTATACTGTTTGTTCTTCAACTAACGGGTACCTTTCTAACGGTTGTAAAGTATACTTTATTCTTTATTAAGTGTACTTTCATACTTTTATAAAGTCATGGCAAGTACAAGGATCAAATGGGTCAGATGAGCCACCGAAAGCAATGATTACTGAAATAACTCCTTTTACCTGGGTTGTCCCACGTGGGTACAAATTTGGAATCATTTTATGAAAACCATTTGCACACAAAACACGTACAAGGAATTGAGCTATTTTAATTCTAAAATGTCCTCTCCTGTACAGTTAACGTACTATTTATTACAATACTTCCAGACCGCTCAGAATTTTCCATGTAAGGTCACAACACTCATCTCTACTCAAGGTATGATGAAAACTACAGTGGCAATTTTAGAGGGCACCTTGTGAAAATATTCTGAGAATGACATGCATACTAATCAACAAAGTCAGGGTTTAAAGACAAGTCCAACTTAACACTACTGACATTTTTAGTATTTTAATCACTATTGTTAATAGCATTTTCCAAAACAGCAAAAATATCATTAAAGTTTTACCAAAGCAAAAAGATATAGAATATTTAACACACGGTGCTGCACAGCCTGAAGACTGTAAAAGCTTTCTCTAACCAGAAAGTAGACAGCCTAACATAAAAATATCCGCAGTACTATAATATGTAATTGATATGGCAAAAAGACACAAAATGACTCAAGAGAGGGGAAAAAAAGGGCTAACATAAACCTTTTGAATGAGAAATCTGTGTATTTTTGTTCTCTACCTTAGGGCTTTAAGTCACTTTAAATAACATTTTCTTTCAATAAATAAATAAATAAATAAAAATGAGAGCATTTCACAGAAAAGAATA
Source organism: Excalfactoria chinensis (assembly GCF_039878825.1). Classification (NCBI taxonomy): domain Eukaryota; kingdom Metazoa; phylum Chordata; class Aves; order Galliformes; family Phasianidae; genus Excalfactoria; species Excalfactoria chinensis. The sequence continues at coordinate 109,332,447 of NC_092825.1, read as the reverse complement.
AGCAAATATGGGGAAAAGGGGAGCAGTTTTTGCCAGTTTTACATTCTTCCTCAATAGTACCTTGGCACCAGAGCCTGGAATCTAAGTGGTTTTATATTGCTTCCAATCACATTTAGAGTGTGGGTCTTTACAGGGCAGCTCTTAGACTCTATGAAGGCTCTATCTGCCAAAACCATGTTCCTTTGTAGATCTACTTTAACCTTGCTTCAAACCAAGCAGGGCTGAGTGGACAGACGATCTGTGTCAGCAGAGTACATCCCCCCTGGGCTATGGAGCCCAACCACAGACTGTTAAGGCTGATCATCCCTCTGGTGTCAGCAGATAGCTGACAAGGAATCCTACCCTCGATGCTACACAATCCTGTCCTGCTCTATTCTGTTTGAAAATCTAATCCACGAATTATGAGCACTGACAGTTGATAACATTTTGGCAAGGAAAAGGAGCTGTGATATGGAAGTCAGGTTCAAAGAATGACATAATTGCAAGGTTCATTCTGGTTTTGTCCTTGTTTGCTTTCACTGTTCTGACTGCTGCTAGCTTTGCGCACTTCCCAGCTTTTCACCCTGAATAAGCTCACACACTCTTATCTTAAAACAAAACACACATTAATGTTCATATTAAGCAGTCTAAACATAGCTGGCTGGAATCAGGTCACACACCTAAAAGGGTGTTGAAAAAAAAATAAATCAGGCCATATTCTCTCTATGTTGAGAAAAAATGAAGAAGTCTCTGCAATTTTTACATCCAAGGTAAATGCAGAGTTTTAATTGTTAAAATGTAATGTCCACTTTCTACATAAAGAAACTTACATAAAACAAAATCAGTATCTTTGAGATGTTCAGGAATCACTATTCACAGATATTAAAGAATATAAATATTGTCATTTTCAGTACAGTTTCAGTGGTGACTAGTGACTCATTCATTTCCTTATAAGTACTTGACCAAAAAGCAACAGAACTAGTGTATGTTGGTTTTCAGTAAATACATTTACTACAGTATCATAACCTCAGTTTTGCACAGTACCCTAAATATAGTCTGGTGTGACTCATACAGATGTGTGCTGCCAAACAATCTGTAACTGCTGACAGGTGGAATACATTGCATAAGTTTCATTTTGTATGGAAACAAGACTAATGGATATCAAATACTAAGCCCATTCTCTTCCTATTATTTATCCAACAGCCAGATAAATCAGAAATCTTACACAATATAGGATGCATGCAAAGGTTCTACAGCAGGATAATAAATTTAGGCTGTACACGTAAGATATTTTCTTCAAATTCCTATATTTTCTGTGCTTGTCTTTGTACTTACAAACCACGTAACTCAGTGTTTGTTCATTTTCTATTTTTTTTTTTAACATTACATATATAGAGAGATGTTTGATAAAAAACATATCAAAAGAAATTTGAATGTGCATACTAAAATGAAAATATGAAATAGGGTAAATTATTGTTCATCTACTTGGTTCTCCAAAACAAACCTTGAAAAAAGACAAAAGGAAATGAAAAAGAATAACAGAACTCTAAAATGGATGTATGCCCTGTAGCAAAAACACCTTCTGTTTCAACAAACTGAAATTTACCCTGTAGAACATCGCAACTCTGACATGTTTATTTGTTGTTGTTTTTTCCAGTTGGCATGGCTTGTTGATGATTATCATGCCTGTTTATAATTTTAGACACATTCTTTCACTGACTGCTCTAAACGTGCCACGAAGAACAATGATGATATCCTCCTAATTCATTAAGGAAGCCTTCCAGTTTCTGACACATACTTCATTAAAAGAGTTGAATCCCAATCCAGACAGCTATCCTTTCTCTACTTGTTAGCACATAAATAAATAAATAGGATCTATATGCATATTAATGCAGACAAACGTTAAGCAAACCTGAGCCATCAGAAATGAAAAAAGCAACCATGGATATATTACTTCTAAAGCCAAGTGAAATAGCCAATTAAATAGAGACTATGAAAGAACCACGACAGCTGTGTCTTTGGCAGAAATTCCATTTCTCGTGGAATATACAAAACAACATTTTTATTTAAGAGTCTGATGGAAAACCTCAGCTTCAAAAAAGATCAAAATCTCCCTCTGCTGGGAAGAGGGAACCTGCAACTACTGCAATAATAGTTTCAAGTTTCAATATTGATAAGAAATATGATTGCAATTCCTTAATTAGTCTAATTATAGATGAGTCTGAATTTTGGTTCCAAAGAATTTGTCTCTTGCTTTAATCAATCAACTATTTAAGATGATGTTAAACAAAAAACAGTTAAAAAACAGAGGAAAAGCACACAAATGGAAATTAGTAATTAACATGAACAAATAAAATGAAAAAGAACTGCTAAAGGTGATAGAAACATAATGAACACAAAAATCTGAATTCCTATTATATGAAACTTTCATACATTTGTGACTTTGTCTCTTGAAGATGAAGAAATATCTGCCTTATTACTGTTGATTCATCTGCCACTCTATCTATCCACTTTTAATATAACCTCAGTTTACACTTGCTGCTTTATCTGGAGTAAATACCCTTCCTTTTAATAATGTTAGACATACAGAACGCTAGGGAAGATTTTCCATAGAAGTATATGACCACAGCTTTCATGTATAAGATTCACACAGAGTGACTATCAATTTTGAAAACTGAACTACAAAGAAGTAGAAGAGGGGTTTTTTGTTTTTATTTTTCTTTGGACAAAATGATATGAGAATACCCTTATTCATATTCAAGCCTTAATTATGTGGATTAGATAAAAATAATATCTCTTGAAGCCATCACCATGCTAAATACACATATATTGAAACAGACTGCCCAGCGAGGTCATGGAGTCAACACCCTTGGAGGTATTCAAGAAACACGTAGATGTTGCACTGAATTACATGGTGTGAAGTGGTCACAGTTACGAGTTGATGGTTGTATTAGATGATTTTATTGTTCTTTCTGACTTTAATGATTCTATGATTCATTCTATGATTCTGTGAAAATCTGACAAACTTGTTTCAACAGTGGAATTCATGAACAAACATTTCATTTACCAGTATATATGATTGCTACTTTGCCTCTTTTTTGAGGATTTTTTCTTGTTGTTGTTGTTGGAGAAGGCATGGAAGAGAGATGAGAAAGAATCATAAATTTAAACTCAGTTATAAGAAGTCATTGCTGCTTTCAACTTGCATTTTGATCTAGCTTACATGCCATGGTGCCCACCCACCTGTCAAGTGAAGGGTGGGAAATGAATGACTATTGTTTGTAGATTCACTGGATCTGAGTGAAGACTGGAAGGTGCTTATCATTAGTATTTGTTGAGATCTTTATATTTGGCGGCCAGCAGGACTCTGACACAGGCACAATTCCACATTTACTTCAGGAAAATAAGGATTCCACTTTTTGCTTTTAGATTTAAAACAGAATAATCTTTCCCAGTTACTTGAAGCTATGTTTCCTGTAGGATCCTGAGGAAGTCTGTTAGAGTCAGAGGTTTTGCCTACTAAACCACACACACTGCACCATCTTGACCTGCGACCTCCTGGTCTGCCCTGAGGGGCTGCCTACCAGCAAGCCAGGGCCTGAAGACAGCTCTCCCTCTGCTGAGTGTGTAAGAATCTCTGACAGAGACTATCTTTAAAATTAAAATCTGTTTGCTTCACACTCACTTATATTTATGCCTTCCTTAACACTTTTCTAGGAATATTCCTGTGTATATTGACAAAAACAGAAAACATAAAACGAGAGGGAATGGAAGGGAAGGGAAAAGGAGAAGGAAAGGGAGAGAAAATCAGAAACAGAAAATGCACACCTATCTTGGAAATAGAATGATTTTGTAGAAATAATTTTTTTTGTGTCCTAACTTTGATTTCCATATTGTGGGACAAAAATTTCAAATTTCTGTCATACATATGTAAGTCTGACCCTAACACAGAACATGTAATACTCTAAGAAGTGCCCTCAGGAGTGACTGTCAGTGCAAATGTCCAGTAGAGTTCATGTGCAGAAAACGAATGAGCTCTGTCTCTGTGTCTGAGACTCTGTTTCTTTTTCAGGTAGAAAAATTAGATTATAGGAACACAGCTCTTGTTCTTCCCAAGGGTCACATCTTGGCCTTTTATACTGAGAATCCTTCAAAATTGCCTACGTTTTTTCCCCTCAAGATGTGTTTGGAGTTGTACTGGACTGTTTTTACCTTGCTATCCAATAGCTTCCATAGTACATTTAAGTAAATATGAAAGAAGACAGTAAACTGTAAAACTCCAAATTACTACTTGTTCTATCAGGTCTAATATCCCACTCTGGCATACTGTCTCCAAGGATCTAACTTCACAATGCTTCCTGCACTTGTTGGAAAAAGCGCATATTATCTTTAAAATGTGCATGAACAAGTGGTTTCCCATATATGCTTTAAAATAGTCTACAATGTCAAGTTGGCCCTCTGCCTCATACTTTCATGGAAGGTAACAACAAAATGCTTATATCAGACTTCTCAGTTTTGTTTGACTGTCTCACATACTATATGCTCTCACTTTGAAAACTAGCTTTACCACATGTTTCACAGAAATCATAGAAGCACAGAATGTCTTGGTTTAGGTACTTCAAAGCCCACCCAACCACTGCCATGGGCAGTGCTTCTCCCTGCCAGCTCAGGCTGCCCAGGGCCCCCCATCCAACCTGGCCTTGATTGTCTCCAGAGATGGGGCACCACAGCCTCTCTGGGCAGCTGTGCCAGCACCTCACTTTCCCTGCGAGTATAAAAATTTTCTCCTATCATTAATCTACATCTCTTTTAGTTTAAAACCATTCCCACTGTCCTTTCACTATCAGACTGTGTAAAAATTTGGTCCCTCTCCTGTTTATAAGCTCTATTCAAGTACTGGAAGGCTGCAATGAGGTTTCCCCAGAGCCCTCTCCAAGCTGAACAAGACCACCTCCCTTACTTCTTCTTCATAAGAGATGTGCTCCAGTTTCTGAACATCTTTGTGGCCCTCCTCTGGACCCGCACCAACAGCTCCACATTCCTTCTCTACTGGGGCCTCACACCTGGACACAGCACTCCCTGCTGACCACCCCTCTTCTGATGTAGCCTAGGATATTGTTGGCCTTCCAGGCTGCAAAAGCACACACCTTACCCATGACCAGCTCCATGTCCCTCAAGTCTTTCTTCGAAGAACTGCTTTCAGTGAGTCTCTTTACATATCTGGGATTGCTCTGACCTGAGTGCAACAACTTGTACTTGGCCTTTTTTTTTTTTTTTTTTTTTTTTTTTTAAATAGGATTAGCATCAGAAAGCACTTTTCCAATACTGACCTCTTTCCTCCTTCATTCCTTTGTTAACTGTTCAGTGCTACTGCCCAGGGGAGAAAACAACCACATAGAAGGAAAAACAAATATTAAATGCAGCATAAATAAAGAAAACACAGGAGACCTACCTGTAGCACCTTCCACCTTGTGTTCAGGTCCTCCAGACAGCTGAGAGTGTATGGGGAGAGCTGAATATCAGCGGGAGCGAACCGGTGAGCCAGCTCATTGACTTGATGCACCTTCTCTTTAAGGGGCACCATTTCTGCTCGATAAACCTGTACAAATTAAATACCATGAACAGAGATAAGTGATAACTTCCAAAACTATTGGCTCTGCTACCAGCTGATTAGCAAGGCAAAGATGTTCTCTGTCAAGCTGAAAGGAAGGCATATGCTGACCTTCAGACAGATAATAGTCATCTTATATAGCTTGCTATAAGCTCTAAGTCTCAAGGGTAAGGTCCAGCATTTCAGAATGTGGTAGCAGTCTGGAACCTTCACTATAATTTTTGACTAGTTAAATTAAATCCCTAAGCAGAACACCCACTGGGCTTTGCACTGTAGGGCATGCTTCTCTCTGTCTCATTGTTTACATGTGCACAGCATGTGTTCCTCAGGGTGGACAGCGGGGAAAAATGATGCTTAACATATGAAAACAGAGGGAAAGCAAAGTTCTCAAATTGGGTGAATAAAAAAAGAAAAGCGATACTAAAACTGTTGCAGACTTTCCTGCATTTATCATCTTATCTTGAGTATCTCATGCATTATGAAGGGAGCAACTCTTATCTAATGTTACCAACACCCAATTGTATATAAATATAAAGCACTGTCAGAATAAATGGAAAGCATCTGCTGCAAAGATCAGTTCATCATATTCTAAGGCAGATCCTGTATTACGCCATGTTCACTTGCTATTAGTTTCTATGGCCATAGGATCAGACTTTGACTGAAAAGTTCATTGCTCAGGCAAATCACATAGGCTTAAGCTTAAAAAACTGCTTGTTTCTGAGCATGTACTGAAGTACCTGGTTGATTTCAGACCAATTATTTCAATCTGAAATGTTGACTTGCAAATACCGGTCTCACTTAAAGTTGAAACAAATGACTAAGTAAATCACACAGTCATTATATCTAAATTAAGGTGAAACAGAAGATCCGTCATGATTAGGTGACATTTTTTAGGGAGTATACCTTACTTCTCAAAGAGGGAAAGCTTAGAAACAGAGTTAGGACATGAGAAAACAAAAAGAAATCACAAAATATATGGAAAAAAATGAAAACCTGTCCCCTCCTCTACTTGAGAAGTGATTTTCTTTTGTAATTACTTTTTTTCCCCTTTCTGCTGTGATTTTTGCAGTGATATGCTAATTTTTCAACATAAAATAAAGAAATGAAAAAAGCTTTTTCATCGTCTTTAAAATTTATACTACGCATTCGATTGTTACTCTGCCTAAGTTTTTTACTAGCACTTTTATTATTTATACCAATCAAAATGTAAGAAACAAAAACAAACAAGTGTTAGTCAATGCTAATAATCTTACCAATAAAAACTGAAGACAGAAAAGAAAAAGTTATCCATACAAAGATTCAGCATGTGATATTGTATGATTAAAAAAATCAACTACTGTAATAATATGCTAAGCAACAGCTTCCCATAGATAAACAGTTCACCATGCATGATTCTCGAGCTATGTTTTTGTTTCTTCTTTAGAGACTGAAATTTAGTAGGAATTCTTTTTCTTTCCAGAAAAAGTAAGAAACGGTAATAATTTCTGTACCTTGTACAGTGCTTTTCAGCTATAGAAGCAGTAACTTGGAATTTCTAGTTGATTCTGATTTTCATCAGTATGATTGAAATGCTTTACAGTAATATTTATATTTTTAATAATTGGTTTTCATAGTGTAGGACTGATTCATTTTTCTATTATTTTTTCCTTCTACACAAAGAAAACTAAACCTACCACAGGTTTATATCAGAAAAAACTTGCAGAACTATGGCGTTTGCAATTTAAAAACAAATATACATGGTGAGTCATGTTCCACTATTACAAGGAGACCTATTCAAACCTATTTTGAATTAAATAGCTCAGGATGTAAATGAGTTCTCAGTGTGAACAGTGGTAGGAGAAACAGCCCCAAATTATTTTCATTATGACTGTCCATATGAGAGGAAGAATTTCAATGGTATGCAATGCTGTAGGTGGTAGATTGGATTTTAAATGATCCATACTGTTCTGTTAGAAAATATTTTAAAATGCTTTGGAAAATTAGCAATAACACTAGAAGATATACCACAGATACCAGACAAATACTACAAGCCTAGAACCTAACAGAGGCCATAATCAGTCAGTAGACAAGGTCATCTCAGTCCTATCTCTGAGAGCAACTGAGTGCTGCTCTGAAAGTAATGCCTCCCATCTTATGTCAGCTGACGATGCCAAAGGCAGATGTCGGTGGTGTGTCAGTAGACCTTGAACTTTCCTACCAATATTCCATTACATTTTGTTGTTGTGTGACAGATGGCAGCAGAGGGACAGTCTGACACACTGTCGTTTGACATGGAAGTGCACATGAAGCAAAGGTATGCTATTCAGCTCCTCCATGTGGAAGAAATGTCAGCCATTGACATTCACTGACACTTGCTGAACTGCCTGGGAATTTGCTTTATAAATCAGAGCTACTGTGCTCTTTGTTCCTGCTTGTATTGATTGTTAATATACAGATGGTAGCAAACGTACAGAATGAATAAGCAAAGGAAAACTCACCAGTGGTGGTGCCTTGGCTGAAGAAGCTGGGGCAGTCCTCACTGGTAAGCAATCTCCAAGAGATACTGCTCCAGTGGGAGTCAGCCCTTAAATGAGGTCTCAGAGGGGATGGAGTCGAGCTCCACCCCTTCCGGGAGCACAGCTACATCACTCTCACCTGTGCTCCCACAGCTGACCCCATACTTGCCTCAGCTGATTAATCAGAGGTTCAGGCTGTGATTACCAATCTCCCATACACTGCTATAATTTTCATGGAAATAAACAGGAAGAACTACTTTTGGAGCAACCTTTCTATACTTGCTTGGGGAAGAAGGAGTGGCTAGGGAAAGCATAAACTTCCTTGCTCCTTGTATATCCTCATATAAGAGGATATCTTATCATATAAGAGGATGGATTCCTCTTATATGATATTATCTACTTGATTTTGGAACACAAAACATAAGCATCCAAAATACTCTATAATCTCAATGTTTAAGTTGAAGAACCACCTTCTGTTTTGTTGTTGTTGTTTTTTTTTTAACCTATTACTTAACATTTTCCCTCAGTCTCTTTATACTCAGTAGCAAACTAAAACAGGAGTTGAAAAAAATACAAGCGTTTGACATCAGATAACATGAATCACATTCTGAACTGCAGTGACTAAGTTGAGATTTTCATTCACTATATTGGGAGACTAGACAGCTAGCTCATATATAGACACCTACCTGGCAGATATAAAATTATACAAAACATCACATTCCTGCTCTATTTATTCTGTTTTTGTGCAGGAGGTTTCCATACTTTTGGTTCCCTATGTCTTTTTTAAATGGTGGACAGGATCACTGCCTACAATCTACAAAGTCTTATGTCATAGTGTAATGATAGTTTCTGCTATACCAAGAATTCCTAACACTTAATTTGGCATTCTGAACAGTGCTGGGTATCGAAGCGATGTTTTCAGAGAACCAGGGCTTGCAATTTCAAGATCTCTCCCATGAGTGCTTAAAGGAATGTTTAAAATAACTAAATGAGAACTCATTACTGTGCATAAAAAGTTGGGATTCGTTTTCTTCACGCATTGCTTGACATTTATCAACACCGATTTTCACTGCTGCCACTTTAGTGCCAGTCAATACTTTGTGGTTTTCTATAGCTGTTTGCAAACCATTCTTACCTAAAGGGCTTTAAGTAGGTTTGAACCATCAACAAGATGTGTCACTGCATTATCCGTTCTCGTTACAGCTCCTTTATATGCATATTGGACAGAGTAAATCTTCCTGAGCACAATCTCTTTCATCAGGCAAATGAATTGTTTACCTATGACTTTTATTTTCCACCTTTAGCAGGAAATAAATAACCCACAAAGACTTTCTCCCTTATCCCACAGAATCTAGATTCTTTGGTGACATGTTAAATATCTTTTGGAATCCCAAAAGGCCAACACCTCTCTGTTGATATGCTTTCTGTTTCCTTCACAGCACATCTACTTTTATGAAAGCTATTTTGGCTCTTTGCTACAATATACTTTTTCCCAGATTCCCTGGTCCGCAGGCCTATAGACCTGACTAGACACGCGCACTATTTAGAAACTTGTATCAAATTTGTTACTTTACATTCCTCATAGTAAAATTGTTTTAAGCAAGAAAATACTTCTAGTAGTTACAGTTATTTTATTCTTTAATTTCTTTAGTACTCTTGACCAGATAGGTATCTGGTTCTGGTGATGTGGCAATCTCAATCTCAACATTTGTTCTATGGATTCTTTTTTCCATGTCGCCTTCAAATTTTACTCTTTCTGATTTCTTTTAAGCTGGGTTCCTCATCTGTGCGCAGTTCCCATCCTGAAAACTGAACATCACTGTGGTAGATGGCTGACCGTTGTTGTTTTGCTTTGGTTTTATTCCTAAAGACATGCCGACTATTAGTTCATAATGATCCTTATTATAAAAGCAATTGGTATGCTATATTTGCTCCCAATTTGCTGCCACCTTGAGAAGTTACTCCACAAAGAAGCATTTGTTGATACCTAAAAGGGGAGCCTACAAAGCATGCCCTATCTTAGCATTTATTAGACTTTCTTTTCTTGCAATCTCTTACCAGTTATCTCAATATCTTCTAATACTTCATATTTTGTATTTGGGGATGGAATTTCAAATCCCAAATGATATTAGGTGAGTTGCTGACACAGTCAATTCACGTATGTGATTTGACTCGTAACTTACTTAAAAAGAGCATTAAGCTATCTCTGACAGATACATGCACCCTATCTTTGTAATCTGTAACTTGGATGTCTACTAATTATCTAATTATTTGTTTCCATCAGTTTTCTGATTGGTGTACATTATATTTCTGTTTCAAATAAAATCCTTTTACTCCCCCATCCTAGCTCTTTATCTCTGGTATTTTTAACCCCAGATGATTACAATGAGTGACATACTTTCCATGCTTATCCATCTCTTGAATCCTTTTACAGACATTTTTTGAAATTAAGTGCCAGCGGATTGGTTTCTTGCTTATTTTAGATTACGCAGACTAGCCCCTCTTCCTCTTTATTATTTGCAGGTAATTTTTGTGTGCACATTCCATTAAATTCCCTTACGCTGTGATTATCCTGTTAAAAAGGAGTATAAGTCATCACACAGCCTTCAACTCTTTCTAGAACAGCAACTCCATGTACAAAGATTTGGTGATTTGTTGAAACATAATTTTGTTTTATTTTAAATGTCCTTCTTCCCATACTTGCCATGACATACTGTTCTTTTGTGGGATTTTTCTTTGTTTGTTTTTCCATTCAACTTCCGTTTTAGTGGTCCCTAACACACAGAAAAGCACCGACTTCCTCTTTGGAAGGCTGCTGAATGTTCAGAAGGGAGATAAAGATAGAAAAGCCTACATCTTTACACTTAAAAACCACATCAACTGGAGACACCTTTTGTCAGGGCCATGTAAAATATATGCTTTTGTTTAGAATTCATAAATCAGTTCCTTGAAACTACAAAAAGAAATTCATGCATCGTTTGAGTACCAGAGTAAATATACAGTGAATGCACTCATTTCAATCACAATAGAGATATCATATTCTTTGCTAGAATCAAGGAGTTTCCATCACAAAATTCAGAACTGAAAATTCAGAAAGCAATATTGATTATACAGTGCATGTTTTCCATTTTTTAATCTCTTTCTCCCTCAGCCGCATGTGCAACAGCTGATAAGAAGCCAAACACAGAACTCACAAATCCAACCAAAATTAAATCAGGAGCCTGTAACATCTAAATTCCTCTATGCCACTTGGAAAATACACCCTAAAGAGGAAGGATATTCCCAGAACAAGACCCATTCCTCATGCAAATGGAAAAAACTGAAGTAAAATATAAGCTGGACATTATTTATTATTTATTATTTATTTATTTATTTTTGCTTCATTAAAATTACGTTTTCTCTTACTGAACTGATTCCTACAGATCTCAACACCTATCATATAAGCCTGAATGTAGCCCAGAAAAGAAACCTCAGTACCTCCTTGCTCAACATTCACCGCATCTATAAAAGGAAAATAACAGCATATACATACTAAGTCATATTCGCATGTACATCTCTGTAGCACTGAGGCTGAATTTAGCTGCATTTGTTTAAAAAATTATACTCAGTAAACAGAGACCATCTAATAATTACTTACTTTCAATCATTACACAATCATTCAAGTGCACAGTTGAAACAAGTAATTGAGATTTTCAATTACGATTTTTAAATCCAGCTACTATTCTTACAGTCTCCTACTTATCTAAAATATTGATGCAATAAAATATAGCTTGGGAATAGGTTTTATCTATCTATCTGTCTATCTGTTACTTTTGCCTACTGCAGGGTCTTAAAAACACTTCAACTTACATTTACAAGTTTAGGAAAATCTCTGTGGGCCATGTACACAATTATGCAGGTTTGCTCTGAGCACAACATGGGAAATCAGAATCAGTCCCTAGGACAGTTCCTCCTAGAGACAGTACATGCAAGGCTTCAGAAGAGATTGTACACTTTCACTGAGTTTCTCAATGAGTTAACTCACACAGAAGTGTCTCATTAGCACTAATCTGTGCTAATCCTCAGTTTTCATAACAAGTGAAAAAGACAGAAAAAGTTATCTGGCAGTGTGCTGAACATATGAGATGGCTTAGGGGGAGAAGTTCTCAGGTGTCAAATCCACCTGTGGTGTATGGGGGTTTTATGTCAGCTGCAGCTAAATCAGAGCTGTATCCTCTTGCATAGGGAGGTGAGGTCCTCTTATACCTCACCCACAGCAGGTTCCAGCAATGATATTTTTCTCCTTTAGCTCCATTGTGGTTCAAGCACAGAAACATCCATGGACCAGTTTACATTTTCAGGCTTGTATTTAAAGCAGTTAAAGGTGAAACAAACTGTCACATTGTACCTGGGATACTTGAACAGTCTCTCTCTCTCTCTCTCTCTCTTTTTTTTTTTTTTTTTTTTTTTGTTTTGTTTTTGTTTTTTTGTTTTTTTTTTTTTTCTTAAATTAAAAATGAATCAGCTTCCTTTCTGATAGGTTTAGTATATACTGATTCAAATTTTAATGAAACCTGAGATTGTCAGCTGCTAGTCCAATTTGCTGCACTTAGCTTCCTTTTAAATTCACACTGTATTTTCATTTGATTCTAGCACTCCTGGGGATCCACACTGTTGAAACAAAATGGATTTTGGCTGATTTGATTTTCCATTCCATATATTGTTGTTATAAGTTGAGAAGTGACCAAGCAAAAATGCACCAGAGTAGAATATAAATCCTTTTCGGGGATAAAAGTAGATGAAATAAAACATATAAGGGGAGAAAGAAAATCAAATGCCCTTTAGTAGGAATATGTAAATTTCAATATAATAAATAAATAATGAACAAATATCATGTATTGATTTTCTAAATTTTTAAAAGGAAAAAGCCAGAGGACTTTCAGAATAACATCATGATCTCTTTACTGTGAGAGTGATCAAATGCTGGAAAAGCCTTCTTGGCAAAGTGGTTGGTGCTCCATGTTTGTCAGTGCTCGGGAAGCATCTGGTCAAAGCCCTCAATAGTATACTTGAACTTTAGGTTAGCTCTGAAATGGTCACACAGTTGGTCTCAGTGACCTTTCTCTACTGTAGGGAATCCACAATAGCAGGGGGTTGGACTTGATGATCACCAGAGGTCCCTCTCTACCCCTACCGTCCGATGATTCTGTGATCTTTGAAGGTCACTTCCAGCTGTGTTTTTTTAGCTAGTTTATTATATGATAAGTATGCCTAACTTAATAAAAAAGAAATATAGATGCATAGATCGATCATGAAACACGTACCACTTTGGTAAAATCAGGGATGTTACAAACTCTTGTCTTTTAATCAACAGCTGATACACAGTTTTGCAATCCCTGAATAGAGACAATCCATGCTTAGGCACTGTTATTTATTCTGAAACATTGTTTTCCACCATGGAGAGTGAAAAGTAAGTAAGTGAATTTAGCTAATAATTTGTGCTGTTAAAACTATAGCCATGACACAGCAAAGTGTCCGTTAACAGTTCTGCTTCATTTTTTCACATAATTGAAGCCAATCATGCTGTAACTCTGTGACCAAGAAGCCAGTATGGCAATCATGAGATGGAGTGCCTAGGAAATGTGAGAAGCCTGAAGCATTTCAAAGTGTAATCTGAAAGTCTAAGACACGCTACAAGGAGGATGCTGCAAACATGAAGGAATTTTTACAAAGGACTTTTTTCCTTCAGTATGATTGCATTCAGCATCATTAACACTAAAATCACTTGAGAAGCTGTACATGCTCAGGTCCTTGAGGTTCAGTCAAACACACTTTTAAACTATAAATAACACATTATTAGCCTTTACTAGTTTACTAGTAAACAATGTATGAGTATACTAAACATATGCAAACATAGCAGGTTGAATAACCCATGTTCATTACCTAAAGCTCTTTCAGGTAGCAGAGGCTCACAGGAATTCTCTTTGCCCTAACAAAACAACTACTGCAAAGTAAATCCCTATTGTGCTGTAAGGCAGCATGCTATTTTAAAGGTAAACATAGTATTTAAGAGACAGAAAAAAAAAAAAAAAAAAAAAAAAAAAAAAAAAAAAAAAGAAAGAAAGCAGCTTATAACAGGTTACAACAGCTGTATCATGATTTTACAAACCACCTCCAGCTTCTAGACATCAGTATGCTGTACTGTAAAGCTCAGGAAGAAAAATATGGATTTTTGGCATGGCCATACGGCAGCCAGCTTAGACACTACTAAGATACAGACTGTATTCTGACACACAACTAACATTAAAACAATTCACATCAGAAGCTTCAATGCCTCTTCCCCTCTTCTCTAATAAAAAGCATATACAGCACAAAGTGTTTCACACAGCTTACTGCCAAAAGGTATTATTAAAAGTCCATCCAAAACTTTAACCTCTACAATAGTGCAGATCAGCCTGAATGAAGTGCTTTGGTGGAAGCTATATTTCCCACTTCTTGAATTAATGTTATAACTTGGTGAAACTCCAAGTCAAAATGTTGAAGTGGAAATTCCTGGAATTCTTTATTCTAATGAGAACATCCTCAATAATGCCACAGAAGAGAATTCTAAAGCTAGATTTTAGTAGACTTGTAAGCTAGAACAATTCACTTTTTAGGCTAATGTAGAAAGAAAGAATGCTTAAATAAAATTCTAAGAAACATAAAAAAAAAAAAAAGAAAAAGAAAAGAAAAAAGAAAAGAAAAAGAAAAGAAAGGAAAGGAAAAGAAAAGAAAAGAAAAGAAAAGAAAAGAAAAGAAAAGAAAAGAAAAGAAAAGGAAAGAAAAGAAGTCCAGGAGTTTAAAACAGCAGCTTCCTGGACATTCTGGCAAAAACCCTTTTGAATGGGAGGCTGCATTGCCACATCTCCAGGGAGAAGAGGCTGTGGCTCCAGCTGAAGCTGATGAAAATTGTCATTCTTAATCCTCCAGACAATTTAACTGTACTAAAATAAAACAATTTGCAGGTAAAAGCCTAAGAGAATAAAAATAATTTGAGCTGCAGTGCTGTCTGGACAAATTAGTTTCACTGATTCAATTGCCATATTTGTAAATTGGGGATAATACTACTTCTATTACAGTCCTAGAAAGAAGCTAAGAAGATTAACTCACACTACCTGGAACATGAGAAGCACTGTAGGAGCACTAAGTAGCAATTATCAGGACTTATTATGGGTTAACCTTGGATGAAAAAAAGAAAATAAAATTCTATTAGGCTTTAAATACATAAACATTAAAATGAGAAAATTATAGTGGTGCATGTCACTGATAAACATTCCAGGCTATCTAACATTCATTGTATTCTCTACTTCAAGCAGTGCCTAAATCACTACTGTGTACTAGTGTATGAGCTTGATAAATTGATTTTATTCTGCTCATTGATTTACCAATATCATAGTAAAATTATCATTACAGAATCTGTACACAGGTAATGTACACATTACAGAATCTGTACACCTTAGTACATCCATATCGTGCTCAATTGTGATGGGAATAGGATAACTAATGCTTTCAAGCAAAGATTTCATTAAAAACAATGCAGGCAGACCTCTTCACGGAAAAATAAATAAATAAATAAATAAATCCTCCTCACAGAAAGCAGACAGCACTAAAATGTACTTCTAGCATCCCTTAAACCTGTTCTCTCCTCATGTCTCTCACAGAACTTGCCTCTGGTTATATACATTCTGGTATGTTCTTTTCTCTACTTGGAAATGTGTCCATAGCAGATGAAATGTGGTTGATTAGTAGGACACAGGAGTTCTGTTACACTTGCTGCTTTGGAAATACCTTTCCTCCCTTTACCCACTCACTTCCCTGAGCCACACTGAATTAGGAAAGCCTAAATAAAATGGTCCTTCAGTAGAAAGAAAATAATGCTACTGATATTGTAACTCTTTTCCCCCTATTTTGGTCAGTATTTACATTTCCAAGATTTCAGAAAAATAAAATAAAATAAAATAAAATAAAATAAAATCATAGAATCATAGAATCATAGAATTACTCAGGTTGGAAAAGACCTTGAAGATCATCAAGTCCAACCGCAGCCTAACCAGTAGCCTATCTCTTAAAAAACAACCACAAAACAATACCACAACAACAAACCTCTGCTAAATCATATCCCTGAGTACCACATCCAAGCGGCTCTTAAACACATCCAGGGATGGCGATTCAACCACCTCCTTGGGGAGCCCATTCCAGTACCTAACCACCCTTTCTGTAAAGAAGTTCTTTCTAATATCCAACCTAAACTTGCCCTGGCGCAACTTGAGGCCATTTCCCCTCGTCCTGTCACAAGTCAGTAGTGAGAATAGACCTGCCCCACTCTCACTGTAAGAACCTTTCAGGTACTGGAAGACAGCAATAAGGTCTCCCCTCAGCCTCCTCTTCCTCAGACTAAACAGCCCCAGCTTCCTTAGTCTCTCTTCATAGGGCTGATTCTCCAAGCCCTTAACAAGCCTCGTTGCCCTTCTCTGGACCTGCTCCAGTACCTCCATGTCCTTCTTGTGCTGAGGTGCCCAAAACTGGACACAGTACTCGAGGTGAGGCCTCACCAATGCTGAGTACAGGGGCAGGATGACTTCCTTAGTCCTGCTCACCACACCATTCCTGATACAAGCCAGGATGCCATTGGCCTTCTTGGCCACCTGGGCACACTGCTGGCTCATATTCAGCCGACTGTCCATCAGCACACCAAGGTCCCTTTCCGTCTGGGAGCTTTCCAGCCACACCTCCCCAAGCCTGTAGGATTGCCTGGGGTTGTTATGACCAAAATGCAGGACCCGACACTTGGCCCTGTTGAAACTCATTCCATTAACCTTGGCCCATCGATCAAGTCTAAAATAAAATAAAATAAAATAAACACAAAGGAAGAAAGTCTTTGGAACAGAATCACAGAGCATATCCAATTTAATGTCAAGTCCAGAAATGTTAATACTCAATTATCAGATCAGTGTCTATATGTGCCATGTTTATATGGCAAATGAGATAAAATAAAATGCTCTGATAAACAAGAGAGGCTCTGCGTATGGTATCTGTGCCACTTTGGGTTTGGAACGTCAGTGCTTAATTCTACTTCTAAAAGATCAAGTCCTATTCTTATTCTGATAAACTGATAAAGAGCAATCTCGAAAAATGTTCTGGTCTGACCTTGATTTCAAACTTCAGAGGCACAAAAAGTCAGACAAGTCTTTATACATGTATTAGTCACTTCTCTCAGCAGGCTATCAGGAATCAAGATCAGAGATTACCAATACTTAAAAAGTCAAATTCTGCCTGCAGATGTACACATTGAGCTCCCAGTGAAATCAGTTGGATGAGTTCATGCGAGGCAAAATTTGAGTCTAAATGAAAACTGTTGCTCTAATAATAGCATGTTCTACCAAAGTAGGCTGCAGGTAGAAAAGATTTCCTTTTTTACTGGTGGCCTTTTTGCTTCTTTAAAGCTCAGGATCTTTCCTACAGTTAATTTGAAGGAAAGAAGTTTACATTATTTAGCCCCAGGACCCTAAGAGAAGATAGCCAGTTGGACCTATTAACAACTGCATTGATTGATTCGCTTATGAACATTAATTTTGGGGTTTATATTTTATCCAAAATACTATTTCTTTTGGTCTCATAACACTTCTTTTTTACAAAAGAAATTTACTATTTTCCATACAAAAATCTACATTTTAAGATACTTATTATAAGCTAATGCAAGAAAAGATAATTAAAAAAATAAGACACTTTTCGTTAGAGTACAAAACATGGAAATATCAGTAAGAATGAAGTTAAGTACGCAATAAATTAGGCAAGGTAAGTTCAGTGATAATCTGTATTTAGAGAACTTTGGAAGATAGTTTTCAGCTGTTGCATACACATGCCATTATATAGATACACAGACATACTCACAAACACCAGTACAGATGCATCTGACAAAGATGCAAGTAAAATCTATGTGAATGCTAAACAGACTCAAATTATGTAAAGGTCTCTGCACTGTAGGGAATATAACAGCTCCCCTTTTATCAACCAACAGATATGAGCATTTCTCACAAACGCTCACAAAATGATGATGCAAAAATACGATAAAAAAGGATATGAAATGCTTCATTTGAAATGCATCATGCCATTGTCTTTAAGCTTCTTTGTGAATCTGCTTCTTTTCATTTTCCTTTCAGCTGAACATCAGTCTCTTATCTTTCACAATTACCAGCAGACTTGATTTCAAAGAGTCTTTCCTGAATAGTTTTTGTTTTCAACTCTAGCTAGACTGCATAAGATGCAAATGTACGTATGTGGAGAGTGAAACTGCTCAAGTGAAATCTGCTGCAGCTGGAGGCCAGGCACTGGTTCAGCTCCTAAAACACTCCCTCAGTTCCAAGGCACTGTGGTATACACTTGTCATTCTCAAAAAATTTAATTGAAGAACACTTATTTTTTGTTTCTATATAGCAAAGAAACAACAATGTTTTTGGATCTTTAATGGTGCTACTGTTTCCTGGTATGTATAGTCAAGGACAGTCTTAATTTTATAAGACTACTCTAAGATTTCAATTCTCTGCCAACTCATCATATTCTTGCTTATCTAACATAAGGAAAAAAAAAAAAAGAAAAGAAAAGAAACCATATTGAGATATTGCTCATTAAAATAGGTAGAGTAGTATGGTAAAAGTTATATAACTTAGTTTCCATAAAACATTTGTTCAGTATAATTTAAGTAGTAGCAACTAAGTCAGAAAGGGATAGTTTTTTATTGCAAAAGGAGTCTGCAGAAGAAAGGATGGTTTGCTTTACACATTTAAAATGAAATTATTTATTAATTATAATAATAATATTATTTATTGCCATAGCAAACTCTCAAATCTTTTGTGACTGAATTCAAAGCAACAAAATAAGACAGACATTTATATTAAACTTGAACCAGTTACAAAAACATGACTTTTATATATTAAATAACCACTTGTGATTACATTTCTTTTCACATGAGAAAATAAATTCACAAGCTGTTAAAATGAGTCTAAAAGACTACAGAACACAGCTGATTAACTTCCACCACCTACAAACTGAGAACTATAGCAGAACTAACATAAACTGGTACAAATACCTGATGAAGCACTCCTCAGCTTTTAACACAATTTCAAATTTGAAACGAATCTTAGGAAACTAAATTTGCCTCCGATAGTGTCGACCAAACAAACCTAATATATTCTCTGTTGTGTATAACTGCTTTAAAAGGATAAAACTTCATACCAGGCTGTAGAGCCAATTAGGTGATGTGTTTTACAACATCCTGAAAGATCATTCTATTAAAATAAATAAATAAATAAATAAATAGAAAATACCAAGTTCATCATAGCAAACTCAGTAAATTTTAAAATGCATAAAAATATTCCCTACTAAAAATATCTGTAGAATATCAAAGCTTTCTAATGAATTTAACTCTGATATAAATGAGTTTTAAGTTTATTTTTAAATAATTTACTATATTCTGATATATACTACTGATGGTCTATTTTATATTAGCCTTAAAACTTTTTTTTTTTTTTTTTTTTTAAATATATTTTGTAAGGTTTATTTTCGTTTACTTTACAGTTAAAACTACAAAGCATTATAAAATGCCATACAATCTCTCCTTCTTTCACAGGAACTTACTTAGAAAAATCTCTAATCTACAAATATTTTACATTAACAAAATTTTTTTGTAGAGAGGATCACTACTGTCCCATCCAGGGACAGTTTTTGGGAGTTATGGAATGCTGCAAAAGAATTAGGAAATGGCTATTTTGTATGAACTGTATCTTAAAATTCACAGAATCCAGCACAAAACTTATTAAGACACTTAATAAAGCAAGTAGGACAATGTAATTCCAATTGATTGTAGACTTTCGTGTCAGGCAGCTGGAGTTCAAATTAAACTGAAAAAGGTATATGCATTTCAAAGTAGTCTGAGGAGACATCAGAAATAATCACTTTGTGATTCTATCACATAATGAAAACTTGAGTGGCATCTCTAACAGTTATTACTTCAGTTGTAGCCTGAAGGAAACCTTAACACTTTCATCTACATGGCAGGCACCCTATTTTCCTATTTAGCTGTCAGCCAAAGGATGCTGTCATCTTCTAGATGGACAAACAAATCAATAATACCAAACCTCAGTCCATACCCTTATACTCTGTGTAGAAGATATTCTGTTATTTTTGTATTTTTAAGAATAATAGGGAATCCATCCATAGTGAGGAGTAATACTTGAATAATGTTAAAGTACATTCTAGCCTGTGAATATTGAAATTGTGGAAATAGTTTTTAAGGGCTTACTTAAAATCTTCTATTATGCTGTTGCAACAGCAACAACAGTGGTGCACATTAGACAAACAAAAAAAGAAATGTAGGAAGCTGGTGATTTTACATCTTGGTGATGTAAAAGAATTGTGTGTTGTCATGTGGAACAAAAGTGAGTTTGTGCAAAATACCAGGCAAGTTAAAAGGAAAAAAAAAAAAAAAAAAAAAAAAAAAAGGTAGAATGTTGCATCTAGCATTAAAAATCTAGCATTAAAATAAGGAACAACAAATATCTTAAAATGTGCAGTATGTATAATAACATAATTTTACTTATTTATCTCAGCATAAAATTAACAAGAACATTGGCATCCCTTTACAATCTGACCGAAATTTAATGGATCTAGGGCTGCTATCAATATCTAGCATAACTCCACTTTCTCAAAATACTTTTTTTCAGCAAAGCAATACAAGATGATTTATTTTTTCTTCTTAATAAAGAACTGCCTATGATCATTCAAGGTCCATTAGTTCAGGTTGCTGCTTCAGTATGAGAGTGCTTATAAGAAAATGGTGTTTTAACCTTGCAAAATCTATTTCTTTTCTTTCTGTGGCCACACATGAGCACAACTTAAATCCAGCTAATTATTTTGGGGGTTATTTTACTTTTGATCTCATTTAGAGAAAAGATGCGTAAGGACAGGAGGACTGTGTACATGTAGAAAGTCATTTTGGAGTAGATGATGAGCAGATCAATGCAGACTCTGTTCAGTTGGGGAAGACTATGTTCACTGGGGGAAGACCTGCTAGAGAGGAGCTCTGCTGAGAGGGACCTGGGAGTCCTGGTGGATGACAGGTTGTCCGTGAGCTAGCAGTGTGCCCTTGTAGCCAAAAAGGCCAATGGCATACTGGGGTGCATTAAAAAGAGCGTAGCCAGCAGGTCAAGGGAGGTGATCCTCCCCCTCTACTCTGCCCTGGTGAGGCCTCATCTGGAATACTGTGTCCAGTTCTGGGCTCCCCAGTACAAAAAAGACAGGGATCTCTTGGAAAGAGTCCAGCAGAGGGCCACAAAGATGGTGAAGGGCCTGGAGCATCTCCCCTCTGACGAGAGACTTAGGGAGCTGGGTCTGTTTAGCCTTGAGAAAAGAAGGCTGAGAGGGGACTTGATCCAGGTTTATAAATACCTGAGGTGTGGGGGCCATAGTGGCGAGGCTGGTCTCTTTTCAGTAGCGTGTGGGGACAGGACATGGTGAAATGTGACATGGGTTGCAAGAAAAAATAATTAAAAAGAACACTTAAAAACTCTATGGATACACTTATGTTAAATATATAACAATTCATAATGTATATGCAAAGTTCCCAGTTGTGCTCTGGTTTCTACTGTTATCAATCATCATACTGAATCATGGCATCCTCTTCATCTGACAATAAAGGAGAACAAATCAGTCTTTAGTAGAATGGAGTTACTGAAAATAGGGCTATGCAATTCAGCTCTTAATTGGAGGGCATTCCTGTCGAACCACATTTGTGCCTGGAACAAGAGGAGCTAAATTTTGCTTACATCCGAGTGGTTGAAAGAAATTCTGAGTCCAAAGGCTCTGCTGTTCACTTATTACGTACGACAGGAAACTGACCTGGATACGTTTCATGCTGTCAGTGATGCAGCAGATATCACTAAGACATGAGAAAGCTCTTTGCATTGTGCTCTCAAGCATGATAGAGGAGCTGAACTACCTTTATCAAGAGACAAACTGCACCACTAAAATTATATTGATTTCTTAGTCACAAAATTCTGGGCACAGCATCCCAAAACGGTAGCTTTGAGTTTTCAGACAGTTTTTTCAGAGCCTGAAAGTACCAAAATCCAAAATGTCATCAGGGTTCCCTTAAAAATCAACTGCATCCACTGCTGCTGGTATTTCACATCAGCTGGCTATAGACAAGAAGTTAGTGAGAAGGTATCAGTATGGCAGGTAATTACTGCTGCACACTAATAAGGCATAGCCATTATCAAGCCTTTGTTAGTTACCAGAGGAAAGGAGTATCTTTTGTGGAAAGAGGAAAAGTGGCTCTGCTGCCAGTTCATGGGAAGGATACTGAATGGATGAGACAGGTATAATTGTATGTATCAAAACTTGGAAAAGCTTAATATAAAAACTGTGCCATGGTCTGATGTGACACTAAGTGTTCCAGGCGTGCATCAGAGAATGAGCTATTTATTGTGAGAAGAAAGCACATGTTGAATCTGTTGCAGAAATAAGTAAAATCCAAATACAGCATGAGCTACAATCAAAGAGATCAGCAAATGGATATTAGGGGACAATTAATGGATTAATTTGGGCTTGAGCTGAATTTGAGATGTCCAAATGACAAACTGAATTAGTGGACAGAAAGGCATGCTTGGAAGAGAGAGAGAAAGAATGTGTGTTATTAAGAAAGTTGCTTTTCAGTCCACAGATCATCCATTTGTGAGAAGAAAAAAGGGAGAGAAGCAGGAGCTGTGAATGTTGATTATCCATGGTCTGTAGCCTAAGTTGCATTATTTTGTGGGAGTATCAAACTATTGATCTCTTGTCCTCAGAACTAAATCCAAATACCAGTTGTTACATTAATACAGACCCAGGATATAACGGCAGTAAAGCTGATCAAGGACTAGTTATTCTGTGTGAGTTCGACACCACACCATGACCTTAATAGCTCCAGCAACTAAGACTAAAGAGAACAGTGATAAATGGCACTAGGGAAACTTATTCCTTAGGAAGCTATTTGTCAGCTTAGGTTTAAGAAGGCTTCTGTAATTTCCATCATGAGAATGATTTGCAAGAAATGCAATCACAATAGCCTATGTTGCCAATATTAAGAAGATTTGCTCGGAAGATACTTGGGGTGTTTAGGTGTATAGAAGGTAATAGGTACTTAAAACTCACACTGTAATATCATCAGTCATCGTCTTTAAAAAAAATCCCACATCATAAAACAAACAAACAAACAGAAAAGATGAGAGATGTCATATATATCAGTTTGATAATGTAAATGACTGGTAATATCATTTACAATGAGAAATCTTTATTGTTTAAAAATAGCTTTAACCATATAAACCCTGTTTTCTACAGCAAACCTAGCTTTTTAAGCCAAACTTTTGCAAAGCAAAAGTATTTAACAATTAAGAAAATCAATTAGTAAGAAGAAAGCAAGTATGAAGATGAAAATGGTAGTAATCAGGTGTGTGTTAATCTAGCTTCCCATGTGCAGGCCGAATAGGAGATATCAAAGGCAAATAAAATCTCTTGCAGATTTGAGGCAGGTTTCTCAGTGATCCTCAATGATCCTCACAAATAATAAAGCACCTTTTAGAACTGTACATTAGAAATTATACAATAGTTATTAACTTATTTTCCGTTCTTAAACATGTATGCTTCTTTGGGAGACTACCGGAGTTTCGGAGCCGAGGACTGGGTATGCAGTCAGGAAAAGCAAGCGAAGATAGAATCAACTCAGTACTGTGTTGTTGGGAGATTACTTTCCTCTCCTTCCACTTGTCCCTCTACCAGAAATCTCTCATGTTCCTTCAGTCCTCACTGAATGACCTCTAATTTAGACTAGGAGCTCATTTATGTAGTACAGACAAAGCAGATGCTGCTGCTCATCTGACTATTGCATCAACTCACTTCTAGAGACTGTTTTCATGATTATTTCCATATTAGCTTCTCTAATCTTACTAATACCTTCAAGCATCAGGCTAACAGTTCTTTCAGTAATCTGATTTTCCTCTCAAAACAAAAATTCTCCTTGCAAATAACTATGAATGTAATTCTGTTATTGACATTTTGACTTTTTGCGTAGTTATTAAAGAGAATGCAAATATCCACTACATTTTGTAGAAAGGTACTGAGATAGTTGTAATGGTTGTATCTAAACTTATCAAGATAGAGGGAATGCACTGTCTAATGTGTTCAATATAAGAACAGTCTGAAATTGGTGCAAAAATACAGAAAAAATGACATTTCTTGTTGTGGCTACTGTCACAGGTAATATATGCTCTTTAATTAAATCCTCTCTTGCAGGTTTTGAAAAAAATAAAACCACGAATTAAGGCTATAGCTGTAAGTATATTTAAATACTTGTACACCTTATGTAGTTGTACTAGGAGTGTGAAGAATCAAGATGAAAGTTTCTATTGCCTTGTTAGTTTTCATGTAGCAAATACAATTAGAAAATTTTAAATAATTTAAATACTCTGTTTTGGAGTTGCATTATTTATCACTGCTGATTTATGACATTTCAAAAACAGATTTCACTCTAAGAAAATAAATATGAACAATTAATGTACATAAGTATGAACAACTGAGGCAAAACATACATTTGTTAATTTAAAAGGATAGTTTATAAATGGCAGGTGTGACTTTAGCTTTCTTGACAGTTATTACTATCACAAACATGCATATGCTGCAAATTGAGTATATGCATCTATCTTCAGTATCTGTGTTGGAATTACATTTCATTATATATTCAAGACATCTCTTATGGGAACAATAACTATAGTAGTCACAGAGTTAATATCATTCAACTTTTGCCCTACTATGTTCCTACATTACCTTAGCAGTGCTAATTACTATCATTTAGAAGCTGTTGAAAGTGCAGTATCACTTGAGTATTGTCATATATGATATGAAAAGTAATAGATTGTAAGGATATGAATATCATGCTTTTTCATTTAGTGTTTGTCTGACATTTTTATGGATTTATGATAGCCCACATTAAATATATATATATATATTAAGTAAATATAGTACAAGTGAGATGAAATCAGGGTGTAGGTGGTAGCATCTGATTTTAAATTGTAAAGCAGAATTTTTTGTTTCTCTCTGGCCCTAATATTAACACTTCAGGGCAAACAATGAAGTATCCACTGAGAGACAGTACCTCAGGATTTTAGTAAGTTTTAGGAGTCCTATGTTATGATGGCTGTTATTGAAATTCTATTCTGTTCTCCAGGACTGAACTGTAGTAGGATTAGTAGGATTCCACACGGTAATCACAAAGTTGAAGCTTTATGGTCACAGCTTTAGAATTAAGTAACTTGCTTCATTTTCTAAAGGAATAAAAAAATAATCTATGGGTATAATAGATGGCACATTCTGAGAATTTATAAATGGATCTCTTCTGTTCATTTATGAGTTTAAATGAAGAAAAACAAATTATTCAGCCAACTGTCCATCAGCTGCTGTGCACTTCTTTGTCTTGCACAGTATTTATACAGGATACTTGTTAAACCTTCTATATGATTAAAACTTAAGGATAATTTTAATTTTTTACTTTTTGAAAGCTACATTTGATTTTAAAAGGCATATTTTTTTCATGCCATTAGTCATTCTATTTCTTCTTTCTTAGATCCTAATGTTCTAGGAGAGAAAATAACAGTCAGCTCAGGTCTCTTTCAAAATGACGAATGATTCCCATTTCTGAGACTGGAACAGAGGCACTTTGTTCTTAGCAAAATGGTAACCACCTCTGTTGTGCTCCAGATGAAGGAATTCGGTAGTATTTATAAAGCCTGGCCATGTCAGCCATGAAGAAAAAGGACAAATCCTTATGAGTTTTTCAATAAGCTGTGATTTTATGAATCAAACTTTAAAAGCTGGTAAGCACTGTTATTGAAAATAACCTTTTTTTTCCCAGATATTCCTTTTGTTTTAAAACTATCTTAAGTGCAGAGTCTACTTATCAAATAATACAGATGGCAAATGCCACCATCATGACAAAAAAACAACTTTAAATTATTTCATCTCTATAAGAACAGCTACAATTATGCTCTCATCATGCTTACAAAACAACAGTGAACAATAGAATTAGTTTTGTTTACCTTCATCGTATGTTCTCCTATCTACTGTATTTTGTTGTTTTTAATGCTAAATCTGCATTTCCTGAATTAAGAATTAAATGTGCTGAGGATATTTGCACATTCCTGCAGAGCACATTTACAGACATTAGCAATATGTGTTCTCAGTGTTGATTCTACTCTGTTGTAATTGTAGAAATAATAATAATAATAAAAATAAGTAAATCACCATGATACAAATAAATTGATTTATCCTATTACAAGTTAATTCCTTGTGATCTAGCCAATCGTTTAATATTCAAAAATACTGATTTAACAACAGATACCTTGACTTTTTCTAAGTGGTCCTGCAGAGAGTCAATCAGCAGATCCCCCACTGGCTGCCAGGATCCCTTGAACGCTTCAGCCTGGCGCAGTTTCAGGTCCAGTTCATCCATTGCCTCCTGAAGGCCCTGCAGTCTTTCAACTGCATCATCTATCTTCTTTTGCCAATCAGCAGAACGTAGATTTAGCTTATCCCACTCCGTTCTAACATCATCTGATTGCCTTCGGAGGACTTTAGTGACATTCTGGGCCCTCTCCTCAGGTGACAGCTCTAAATAAAAAAACAGGTGACAGCTCTAAATAGAAAAAGTTGAGAAACTTTTAGGAGATAGCCTGTCTTAAAAAAAAAAAAAAAAATAAATTTCCATCTGTGTAACTCTAAAAAGTTCAAATCTTGCTTATAAACTATTCACAACCAATGACAGATTAAATTTATTTTACATGTGTTTTTATTTGTAAATCTCTTAAATTCATTTTTTCCCCCCAGTATTGATCAACAAAACACACATTCACATATGTAATGGCATTTTAAACTTCTAGCTACACCTAGCTGTATTCAATGAAGTAGTTCTGCACATAAGTATTAATCACTGTGAATCACTGCAACTGAGTGGATTTGGGAGCTTTGCTGTACTGGTTTCTCTCGTTCCGTTTCATACAAAACAATTGATGTGGCTCTGAAATACATAGACTACAAGTTGAATTCTGGGTTCAGCTGCAGCTTTCAGATCTCAAATGGGACTACAGTTCTAGATACATCCAGAAGATTTAAAGCCAGTTTCAATATCTACTTATAAATATGCATGTCTATTTAGTTCCACGCTGTTCAAAAGCATCACTAAGGATTTCTTTCATCTGTATTTTTAGCTCAGTTTCTGAATACTGAGATTGAGCCTGGAGTGTAAAAGGCTGGCAGAATTATTTTATCATCACTGATCATCAATGATCTTTCAAGCAGCTATCTCTTAGTTACCTCTTGGTTCTGGATAGGCCTTCTCCAGTCCCTCTATTGGCTGATCTGCCAGGAAGAGTCGCACAGTCTCAAGTGCATTCATGATAACAGGTTCTTTTGTTTTCAGCTCCCTCTTGAAAGTCTGTGAGAAAAAAACAAAAAAATATTGCAAACAGGTATACAATTAAATACTACATGCCGTCCCTTTTATTGTTATTTTTGGTTAATTAAAGAACAAAACTTTAAATGACAACTTCCATGTGTAATGTGTGACAACTTCCATCTGCCAAAAATGCAAGGAAGCTTTTCTTAGCTTGAAATTGTATTCACTGTACATTGTATTCAAAAGAGATAATGTAGTGGCAGCATGTTGCAAAGTACCCAAGAATGCACATCAAATTATTGACTGTTAGAGGGTACCTTATTTTTGCTGGTTAACATCACAGTCAACATAAAAACTTAGCTGCCAGTGGCAAAGCTTTGGCTGGCTCCATACAGGTTAGCTAATGCTTCTAGAAAGTGAGATTTCCCAGAATATGAGGGAAAACCCAATGTGATTCACAACTAGCCCTTTGCTACAGCTGCTGGCAAGTTACATCACAAGGAGAGAAAAAATCCTATGGATATTGCCATGCTAACACCTTACAATCAGTTCTAACAAACCTAAAAAAAAATCTACATATTACATTGCAGCCTTCTCTACCAGTAACACTGTAGATGCAGTTCTTCCCATATGACATGAGCTGAGATACCTGAAAAGTAGAATTGAGGTGACAGTGAAAATCCGGAAAGCCTAAGTGTAAGCATGAACACGTAGAAATGTTTCCTCTTTTGTCTCCTTTCTCTCCTCCCTACCTGTACTTTCCTTCTTCCAGCAACAGTTCCTCCTTTTCTACCTCTCTTTTATTCCCGTACTTTAAAATGACCATAAGTAAGGTTGTCAAGGTTGGTATTTAACTTTTTATTTAGGTAGAGTAAGGATACAATTTACAAAATAAAGATTGGTGAAAACAAATTATTTTTCAAAAATGTTTATGTTTACAACCAGTAAAATGGGAGGCACATACAGAAAGGTCTGTGTCTGCCCCCAGAGAGAGCGAGAGCAGGAAGGAGACACAGATATTCCAGGAAAGGTAACACAGAACTGCAACAACTGATATCATATTTAAAAGTCAGAAATGGCTCTAAGCCATATATTTGGGGATGAGAAGTACTGCTGTATGGATGCTGTAGTCAGGTCAGCCCTAGCTAGGCGCATGTAACAGTGAGAATGACAAAATTCCTTCGTTCAGCATACATTGCTTTTTCTTGAAGACCAAATCAACTGAACACATTTAGTTGCATTATATTTCCAAAATAGGATTATAACCACATTCCTCCATCATCTAATTCTGTGCGACAAACTAAGGACAATGTAGTCAGATAGGCATACCGCATTCCACAAGATGTGTGATCAGGAATCATACACCTTCCCAAAATGATAGAGAGAATCTAGTGATAACTTTCTGACTTTGTGTATTTTCCATTTAATTACAAACGGGAATAGTTTACCACACAAAACAGTGAGCCAATGTGTTAAATGCTTTCCAAATTTTACCCTAAGGGATGGGACTGTAATCTATAAATCCCAAGATTTAGATCAGCGTGCACTGTGGTGGTGAGATCTACTTACTATTCTCAATGCCTCTCCTAGTTTTTTTCAAGTGAGTTTAAATACATTTCAGTATAAGAAATTTAAAAAGGAGATAACTGAGACTGAAGCAGTAGCACTGAATAGTGTTAAAAACAAATAATGAATTTTCACTTCCTAATATTCCATACCACAAGACTTTTTTCTTTATTGTACCAAGCCAGGTTTTCTAATTAATTTTTTGTTGTTGTGAAATATGTATAGACTAGCACTAAAAATCATTATCAGCAATAAATGCCATTTTCTCTTCTTAAAAAAATAAATCTATCTAAAGCTCTGACAAATACATCTCTATAATAAGAAGACCATCATTGATAACAGAATTAGCCTAAATGACTGTCTAATTTACAGATAATGATTTCAGGCTAATTTCATTGAATTCCTGAAGTTCTTCTACACTTTCTGGTGACTACAGAGGAAATCGAACATGCATAATATATGACCTGACAAAAAAACAAGTAAACCACTTTATTCAAACATCTCTATTTGTCATCAGCAATACAGCAGTAATGGCATTCTGTCCACTACTTTAATAATGCATATATTGATCAGCTTATCACAGACCTCCACTACCTCCTCATGGGTGTCCAAAAATTTCTTTGGTTGGAGAAACACAGATTGTTTAAATAGAAAGATGAAAATATAATGAGAAGACAGGGTTGTTTAAGTAAAAGTAGTATTAAACTGTGTTATCAGAAAAGCATATGATTTTGCTTTTAATGATTTTTAAGGAAAAAGAAGTACAGTTAAATGAATTCAATATGTTTCCCAATCAGAATGCTTTTTAAAGATGGGCTTTGACTTCCATTTTAAAAAGTGGATATCAGCTGTGCCTCCAGAACACATCAGTGTGTTCAAGCAGGATTTACATTCCCCAGGCACATTTGCTATAGACTGCATGCAAAAGAGTTTAGAGAGAACTGTTAGTAATAAACTTCTGTATTCATTAATGCTATTTATGATGCTAATACAATTCCCACGCAGAAGATGTGGCAGTCTAAATAGAACAACAGTAAAAGCAGGCTGCCTGTGGGATGCCTAAATTGCAATCCAGGAAACAGAGATTATCACTAACATGTACACAGTAATTCCTATGATTTTGTTAAAACACTATCAGGACTTTTCACAAAGCAAAGCAAACTGCAAGATGAAGAAACAGTACTTTGATGAAAAGTAGTGGTTTTTGATCACTGATTTAAAATAAATGGAAAACAAACAAACAAATAACAAAAGCCCTGTACAGTCTTCAGTGTGACACATAGTTCCTCAGATGCAAAAAAAATAATCAAAATGTTTCATATACATGTAAGTTCAAACAAAAAGCATTCATGTGGGAGTACTGAGGATAAAGTCCAAGGTGCTTTGCCTAAATATTACCTCACATTTATAATGCAACAATGAATCTGACAGTATGTATGTCTGAGAGTTCAAGCTCTCATCTGGCATCGATTAAAGCATTTAAAATTTTCATCTCAAATTTCACCCAAAAAATTTTCTAATGCAAATCTTGGCAACTGGGAGCATTCAAATGATAAAAACAAACATCTTTTTTTTTTTTTTTTCTTTTTTTTTCCTTTTTTTTTTTCTCTCTTTTTTTTCTTTTTTTTTTTCTTTTTTTTTTTTTTCTTTTTTTTTTTTTTGAACATCTGCTATGAATATCTGAGGTATTCCAGATGGAGGTTAAATAATAAGCTTTTATTTATTTATTTATTTGTTTTATTTATGTATTTATTTATTTATTTTAAGTTACATTCCTAAAAGAAAAACAAGAAAACAGGAACATCAGCTTGTAATGAGCTATCCTGCTGAGGCTTTTTCTTCTCTCTAATGAACAGATTACCTGGGTTCAATACTGGTTTTAAGTGGCAAAAAGAATTTTTCACAGAAAGAAAAACATTCTACTGTCAAAAGAAGACCAAAGTTACAAGTCTGTATCATTTAAAAGACTGGTCAAAGCAGGTAGAAACTTAGATTGTTTACTGATGAGTCATTTCCAAAACAAACATTGATGACAACAACATGAGTAGATTCTTTGACTCAAGTTTGAAATTCAACTACTCTCTACTTTTGTGCTCAGAAAGCTCAATTTTTTTAGCAAGGGCCTACAGCTCCTGAAAAATCAGCTTTTCACTAGAATTGTGCTCCAGTTTTATGCTAGAGACCTTTATACTTGAGGTGAGAACCTTCCTAACAGCATTCATCTGATGTTCAGAAATGGACTAAGATGTTCACCCAGGCACAGTTTTGTAAGTTTGCTTCTCTAAAACAAAACTTTTAGAGTAAATGAAAGTCCATAGTATCTAGTAAAAAAACAAACAAACAAATGAAAAACCCCACACTACAAACAGGGTTTTGTCAAAGACAACCTGAAGTCAGAAGAGTTCTCCACTGATTGTTTTTCCCTCCTTCCCTGTAAGAGATCTTTGAAGAGTAGACAGGGCGACCTAGTTTCAAGAACTATATTTTGTTCTTTTTTTTTTCCCCACAGGAAGCCAGAGCACCTACAGCTAGAAAGGCCTCACATTAAACTTGAGATGCACAGAAAAAGGAAAGACGTGATATTTCTAAAAGGAACTAAAATGTTCTAGCTTTGATAGAAAGAAGAAATGATTGAGATATGAGGGCCAAAGATTTGCATCTGTATGTATCTGCATGTGGGAGAGAAGATAATCAAAAAGGAGAAGTGAGGAGGCCTAGTTTGTAAAGTCACTTTGCAGCTATTTATAGTACCTTACTTTTATGTAATGCTTCTTACCCTTAATGGTTTTAACCACTTATGTTGATTTGTGAGTGACAATCACTTAGTCCATCACCGAATTCTTAACACCTTTGGAATAGCTCACAGAACAATATACAACATTAAAATTTTATGAACAATAACTTCTCTGAATGTAAAATGTATTTTGTTTCTCTTGGAGGAAAGGTAATTCAAGTACTCAAGTATATTTCAGATAACAAAAGTTCTGCTGCAACAATTGGGCAATAATCCTTCTCAAAGTTTTGTTCTAGCTCAAACATGGCCTTTGGATAAAGGGTTCAAATTAATGTTGAGTTAAAGCAACATCTATTTTATTTCTTACATCCTGAGAGTTTTTGTGGTTTTGAAAATATGTTATGGAAGCTGCTAGAGCCAGCTGGCTAGAACAGACCTCATGTATTTCAGAGAGTGAAAGGTAAAAAACGAGTGGTAAAGCCATGGATATTTTAGCCTTGCTGTTTCCATGATAATGTTTAAAGTCCCAAGAAAAGCTTTGTAAGAAATGTCCATCCTACAGATCACATCTCTGGAAGGAAAAAGTAGAAAATGAGACTGTGTTGCCACTACTCTCCATTGTTCAGCTACTATGGAAAAGCTTTATTTCCCTGTGACAGAAGCCAAGACTGGTTTTATTTAAGATTTGTGGACTTTTCACAAACACTGGATTGCCAGTAACTTAAAGCAGCAAGATACACCACGTGACCTTTCTAAACTCAATCTTAGTATTTGCTCCCAAATGTGCCCTTTGGGATTAGGAAGGAAAATCTTTTAAAGAAGTATCTATACAGCTATCTGATTAAAGGGGAAAATACAGGTTTTATGGATCCGGTTTCATTTTATAGAATAATTTTGGATTTTTCCACACAATAATAAAAACAGAGATTAGCAACTTCCATTACAATACCTTGTGTGTCAAGTTTCAGAAATGGCATTGTGAAATGGTATTACACAGATGCACAGCACATTTTGCAAGGATGATCACTGGGTTTGGAATATGTCTTTCTCTCACAGTATCAAGTTGTCTGGAGATGGCATAGCAAATTATGAACTGTTTACTTGAAATTAATTAGTGTGAGAGAAGTGTGAGCTTGATTCAGCATAGGAATATATACTTAAAGCATGGCTTTCCCTAATAATAATAATAATAATAATAATAATAATAATAATAATAATAATAATAATAATAATAATAATAATAATTGCATGAAGAGTTATTGATCAGTATTAGGTTATTTAAGAAGCCATTTATCTGGTGTTTTCCAAAAACCCCAGCATTGGATTTAAGTTCCTTAAAACAAAAAGACAAAACCTAGTCTGGACCAGTCTCCATGTGATGTTCTGCCACTGCCTTTCCCTAAGAATTCTTGATGAAATTAGTATGAGTAACAGTAACAGTCAGTAATCACGATAGTTTCATGAAGCACATAGTTGTGCATTATGACTGGTACCAGCTACAGTTTTCATTAATGTTCACCAAAAAACCAACAGCAAAACAAACAAGGTTTAAACACTCATGAAATTTAAATGTCTGATCCAGGAACAAAAAACAAAAAAAACCAACAAAACAAAAAACAATTAGAACTATTGATGTAATCTTCAAATAACACAGTTAATATCTTTTCTAGATATGAAAATAACTGTTTATCACAGTTCTACGAAAATACTGTTAGTTTTCAGAAAGCCAAGCAGCTGTTGCAAATACTCCTTTCTCCAGCAGACTGATTTTCTAGACTGTATTTGAAATTTTTAGCTAGTGTTATGTAAAATGTCATTAACTCTAAAATGTATTTCAAAAAGTATCCCCATTTTCCATCATGGACCATGTAATCCATCAGTGAACTGCAAAACAAAACGCAACTAATGAAAGGTCATTTGAAAAAAAATCATACCCTATGAACATCATTCTGCTTCTGCACAGTGGGAAGATCGCCACCGATAGGTGCTTGCTGTTTTAATTCATCCTCCTTCAACTGCAGCCAGGCCAAAAGTTCCTGAAGAGAGAGATGTAAACGCTTCCACTGGTCTGTACTGGCTTCCAAATGAGATCTGAAAGCATGTAATAAATATCAGATGCATTCAGGAGAAGTGAAAGTTAAAAAAAATAAAAAAATAAAAAAAATTACAAACTTATTTACAGATAAAGACTGTCGTGTTTTGTTAATTAGACAACATTTAAATAGCTTCATCAGCTTTGAATCAGACACTGGTATAATTTTGATTTCACAGGCATGGCTCGAAACAGCAAAACAGTTATGTTGAATTGTCATTCTCACTAAACATGCACAAATACAGTGCAGGACTATATGATAGAGAACAATTTTCTCATGATTTAGGACTGATAGGGTACTAACCAAAAGGTAGGGAGTACTTTTCAACTCAGAGAATAGCAAGCATTTGTCTTAACTATTACACAAGCCATTCAACCCCACACAAGAATCATGTGGCTGCTAACCTTTAAGACAGAAGAAGCAAAAACCATCCCTTTCCTAAAAGGAAACTGTCAAAGCATTAGGAACCTCCTATGCTGCACAAAATGTCTGTGCCTTGTGAAGTGGGGTGTGAGTGAAACTAACTGAATCATGGCCAACTTCAGATATGCTACCCACTTTGTGCAAACGACTCCACCATAAGACCTTATAAATATTTTCTCTGAGTGTGTGTAAATGCTCTTCTCTCTTAAGACTAACTTAACACTTGGCAACTACTTTCTGCTGGAGGAAAACGTGATAAATCTCTGGACTGACAAAATCTGATGTTTATATCACTGACAATCAGAGCCTGTCCTGCTAGATTTATGAATATGCTGCTTGTATTTAATTGCTGATTGGGAAGAAATTCTTAATTCATTCCCATACAACTTAAGAATTCCTTTAAGAACTCAAATGAAAAGCAGTATTATATGACAGTAGAACAATATGACACGCTTTGCAAGAATTATGTACTAAGACAGATTTTCTTTGTCTCATTTCTTTTCTAAATTCCAGCTTTGCTCCTAGTGCTGAATGTTGCTGGAGGTGAGAGGCAATGCTGCCTCAGAGCAGGCACTGCAATGCTGTGGAAGACTGGTTTGCAGGCCCCTAGGACAGAGAATTTGCAGGGGACCTCTCAAAGCAGTGAGGGGAAAGGAGCAGGGCCACTAAATGTGGAGCTGCAGGAAACAACAGCCAGTTGGCTTTTGGAGAGGATACAGCCAAGAGTAAACTTCCTGAGTTAGTTAGCTCCAGCCTTCCAAGTTCATCCCAGCAAATACAACCTACAGTCTCCTCTAGAGAAACACAGTAACTGGATATGAATACAAGAAAATGAACTTGTCGTTTCTTGACATCCACCATGCACTTTACCTAGCTGAAATGCACTGGATCATGAAAAGAATGCCCTCCTAACCAAGGGACAGGATGACTGTTCTGTTCAAGCAGTTCAAAGCTTCCACTGAAAAAGAAGAATCATGGGACTGATGCCTGGGGAACATTTCGTCTTTCTGCTCTTACACCTCTTTTGTGTAAGCACCAATATAACTATGATGAAATCTATTCCACACTGTGTGTGATGGAAAGAAATAGCACACAGCAGTCAGACTGAGAACAGCCCATTCATTCAGTTCAGTGGCAGGCAATATTTAAATTGAATGTCTTAGGAATTACAAATTGGTTCTTATTCTAGTATTTTAGAAAGGAGTTCTGTTGCTTTGAATCTTTAATATAACAAGCTAATGCCATACAACCAGGGTTAGTATGTCTGATAGTTAATGACAGCAATACATTGAACTGAAAAAAAAAGAACAGAAAATCCCAGGACACCCTTATATTTAATTACTGCTATTTGGCTGATTTGCTGTTGATTTATTTATTTACTTTTCTCAAATGTCACTGAATTTTGGCAAGTTCATGAGTAAAAGATGTCTGAAATAAAAAATCTGAGACCCCGAAGGACTGTATCTTTCTTTTACTCCTCAGAAAAAAATAAAAAAGAATGTGCCTCTCCTTCTTTAGTCACTAATATATTTTCAACCTCACATTCTTCATTTCTTTTTAATGATTGATGTTATGAAGATGGCTTTTGTCATTACACAGACTGACCTCCCTCAGGGCCCAAGCTGAAAAAAGCTAGTATTCCGTAAATTACTTTCAAAAACACTGCTGCCTTTTGCTGCCCTCTGAACTACCAGCAACACACAGCAAATGAGCAAATGAAAAAATGTCCAAGACTGAATGCAATGGAGCTGGGCTGTCTGTTGTGAAAGACACATTTCTGAGGAGAAGTTTTCTGGACAGTTTCTTTTGAAATTTTCAGCTCACTGAAGTCTATATATCCACTTCATTACTTGTAAAATTACCATTTATTGTATTTTTCCTTGCAAGGAGACTTTCCACTTACAGAACTATCTGGAGATCTCCTTTTACCCCTGGATTTTATTTGGTAATTTTGTCCACTTTTCAGACAAAAGCAAAAATCTTAAATAACATCTTCTCATTTGCAAGGCCATTCTTAGTTCTGCACTGGAAACGGCAGTCTCAGAAATAAAGCTTTTCATAAATATAGGTTATCTAATTACTTCAATACTTGACACACTGATAAGTCATAACCAACCAATTTAGAGGGGGTACAGTTAGTGTTTAAACATTTTAATCTTTCCTTCTGTAATTATAAAACCTCATCATATGTCTCAAAACCTATTCCCCTACTATCATTTTCACACACACACACACACACAAAACTACCCTAATAATTCTTACAAAGTTAAACCAGCACAGATCATTTCTAAATGGATAGAAATAGCACTATCAGAAACCAGTTTATACCCTTTTACTGTCACGAGGCAGATGGAACGACTTACACACCAGCTGTAGGCTTTTGATTACAGTCATGTCCTACCTAATGTTTAGAGATTTCTTCCTAAGCTCACTCCATCTGAAGTTCATGTTGTCCAGACGTCTCTGCAACAGGACAGCATCCTCTGAGCCTTCCAGGGATCTCAGGATTTTCTGCCCGTTTTCATCCAGATTGTGGAAGATGTCAGTATGTGCATCGATTTCTGCCTGTAGATCCTAAGGAAGCAATAGAAAATAACATGTGATTTCATACAGAATCACAGAAACTACCACTACTCAAGAGTGGAAAAATACAGTCCAACACAGAGTCATGATTATGATTATTCCTCTCATAGCAATATTGTATAGTCAACACCACATGAAAGATTTTGCACTGGAAGAGGATCGTCTTTCCATATGGATCCTACTGAACAAATGTTAATGAATGTTAGAAGTTCTGCATTTCTCAGGCAAGAAAGCAAAGACACATTTACTGTGCTGACAAGGGAAAAACCAACCAACCAACCAACCAACCAACCAGCCAGCCAATCAACCCCTGAGGATCTCAGGTAAATCTGACCTTCACATGATAGGTTTTCCTGTGCAACATTTTCAGCTTGAGCTGAGGACTGCAGCACTGCTCCTGCTGCATGGCAGTTTCAAGAAATCTGCACGTCTGCAGCAGCAGAGCTTTAAAACGCCAAAAAATCCCTTACATTCTGTTGACAGAATGCATTTCAGATCACAGACCTCAGCAGTCAATAGCAATAAACAACCACTTTGTGCTGCATCAAAACACTGGTTGGGGCCATGGCTGTAGGAGGGCCTGCAAACAGAAAGGACCCAGAATATGCAACCGGCAGCTCATGTTGAACAGCCAGCTCTTCTTATCACTTTGCAACTGCAGGCCAGCTCTACATTTTGAATTCATTTTTCCCCCTCATTTTTAGCAAGGCTGTTCCTGCCAAGAGAACATTCCTTTGAGAGCTGCCTGGTACCAGCATTCCTGCCTGCCCACGCGCTGAATGCAGCCTTTGTGCAGTGGCTGCCCAGCTCACGGATGCTGCGTGCTGCAGCCCCACGAGGTCACAGATTCACTCACAGAGAGCAATGACAGAACCACACTCTTCCAGCTGAACAACAATAACAATTTAAATACAGTGTATACAAGCATGGACACACCCTATATGTAACCACAATTGCACAAAAACACTGATATTTTGATACAAGGTGCACTGGTCAAGTGAATAAATCCCATTTTCACATGGGATGCTTGAGCACTAGGAGCTCTGGCTGTGGTTTCTTGGTGTCTGAAATGGGAGCACTGAGGGATGAAGTGTGAAAGGTGAGATGATTGACAGCCTTTGAGGGATGACCCAGAGCCAACTGATCATCACAGACAGAACCCAATGGAAACTTTTTCTAATTTGCTTTAGAAGAATGACTTTGAAGGAGGGAAGCACACAAATTGCCTACTTGGTGTGTTCCTAATTGAATTGGTTTGATTTGATATTTTAAGGGCAATGTTAGCAGCACTGAATCATAAGTAGATTGTCCTTGTTCACTTACTGCTGTTCCAAGTGACATTTGATATACTTTGCTGGATACCTACTTTGTGCACAGCAACGACTAGCACCATACTTGGAACAATTTCAAGGGGAGAAGGCATGTCTGTGGTACAGTATAGGAGTTCTCATCCAGCTATTTTACTTTATCTATGTTCATCCTGGCACTAAAATAGCAATGAGTTTGGAATACACCAGAAGTAATTCAGCAGAAGAGAGTCATTACTATAAATATTGTATTTTTTGATTGATGTTAAATACTTATGGAAATGAGGTAGCTTTGTTAGCACTGGAACTAAATGTGGCAACTGTAGTTCTAATCTCAGAATGGAAATTTCATCACGTGACCTGACACTTAGGCTAGAAATTGAAATTAAGAGCTAGCAGAACTTTTCCCCCCCTTTCTCTCTCTCTCTCTGATTTTTGTTATTTTTGTTCTTTTTTTTTAATTATTATTATTTTTATTTTTTTAATTGGTAGTGGGAAAATGGTAACATATCTATAAACTTGGGAAAAGCAGATCCAGCCCTCAAAAGAAAGACAAAGGATTTATATAGTCTACAGAGCAGATAAAAATCCCACATTTTCCTAATGACAATCAGGAGGTATTTAAACATGCAAGGGACTTTATAAGAACAATAGTTCAGAGTTGCACAGTTGATAAATTTATTTGTTTATATAAATACACATATGTTCCTACCCTCAATGAATATATTAAAATTTTATGTAGAGTCTTACTTTATAAAGGCAAATGATTTTCCAGAATTATTCCTGTTTCAATTTAAACATATGTTTCAGAGAAGTAATATATTTTGATATTTTAAGATCTTATTATTAAGGTACCTAACATGTATGTTATGCCAGGTGTGAATGCTCTCACTTGAAAATTTGTCCTTTTTTTCAATTCTGAATGTTGACAGATTCAGCTTCCAACTTCAATAGTTTATTTATATTTGCTGAAGAGTACCCTATTACTAAATTTCATTCTCTTCATGCATGCATTTAGAGGTCTTAAGTCAGTCTTGAGGTTAAGCACCACAAAACTGAGGTAAAAAGTCATAACAACATATATGGGAAAGAATAAAGTTCACAGTAAGAAAGGTCACTTTTAATATCTGCATATTCTAAGGTCCTTCCACATTTCAAAACAGATAAATCTACTTCAATATTAAAGAATCATCATATGTAGTACCTGTTGCACAGAATAACAGAAGAGATTGAAAGAGATATTGGAAGAGATTGGAAGAGATATTAAAGATCATCAAGCTTCAAATCCCCTGCCATGAGCAGGGCTACCAACCACTAGAAAATTCTTAGTTTGTAGGGTTGCAATGGAAACAGCTGCCTCTTCCTCAGCAAGACAACATTAAATATATCAACTATTTACAGTTAGAAACCATCAAATCTATGTCTTCTTTGTACTTTACCATACATATGCTACTTTTTAACTCAAAATTAATACACTTCCATATTTTTCTTACCTTTAGAAAAACTTTTTCATAGTTTAGACATTGCATGCTTTTCTCCTCACACAGAGACATTTCTCACAATGAAATCAAGTTGCATCCTTATTCTTTCAGAATACTACTGAGTGCTACAATCAAACTGGACAGTTAGCTAAAAATGTGACGAGCACAGAAATTGAAGTTCTCTTATCAGAATCTCACTATTCAAGATCTTAGTCCAGATTATCTGTCTAAACTGAATATATTTTAATAATCCTAAAAGTTGTTTA
Source organism: Excalfactoria chinensis (assembly GCF_039878825.1). Classification (NCBI taxonomy): domain Eukaryota; kingdom Metazoa; phylum Chordata; class Aves; order Galliformes; family Phasianidae; genus Excalfactoria; species Excalfactoria chinensis. The sequence goes on along the minus strand of NC_092825.1, from coordinate 109,292,414 downwards.
TCCCAGCTATATAGGAAACATGCTCAGAGACTAACAAGACAATGGAGGCATTCACTCTATATCGGTTTGTGCATTTCAGATCCTTTATTTGTGACACCTTGTCCCTAGAGAAGCAAAGTGCACATAAGAAAAATATCTATATATCTTTCATTTGTTTTCTGAAATAAGTAAGTTCTATGTTTGAAAAATAGGGGTGAAAGATAAATAGGAACTAGATCCTTTTTCTTGATAAGAATAAAGCAGGAGTATTTCATCTTATAAGACTCTATTTATTTACAAAAGCATGCTGTCATTACACATCATACCAAGAAGCATAGATTATAGACTAAATATAGGCTATTTACTGCATTTCATCATTTTCACTGTATTCAAACACATGTAGGATATGCAGAGGATGAAAATCAATCCAGCTATATTTCCGCTGAGTTAGTATTGGACCTAAATTACTCTGTATGCTGTTTTTGTTAAGTGGATACTACTGGAGCTATGTGGAAATACATAAGAATACACAAGAGCAGGTAGCAAAATCAAATACAAACAACAACAACAAAAAGACACTGTCTATAGAATCTCATTGATGAATGCTGATTATTAGCCTAAGTTAATTTTCAAACCTCCACTTCCACTTTTTATTTTTATTTTTTAAAGCTGACACCTTGGAGTGAACTCAACTGCTGAGAAGAAACTGCCCATGCATCAATGGTGGATATTCCTAAGAGCTGCAGAGTGATTTTTTCCTTTTAATAAGATGAATGGTAGAGTTAGATGATAAAGCGTACTGTCAGATTTGTTCATAGTAACCTTGTTCATTAGATATTACAGGTTTCCACACACTTAAAAATGTGTGTTCACCTTCTCATAAGGCATAGAAAATATCTAGTATTCCTATTTAACATTCTTATTCATAATCTATCTAGTATTTCTACTAATAATATATTTAGTGTTTCTCTGTAGAGAATTCAGTTTTAGATCAAAAGTCAAAAGACATTTTCATAAATGGCAAAGTGACCATATGAAATTGTGTCTATTTTATTACTGTTGAACAGTATTTGAAACTATTAACTCATAAGACAATCAGCAACATATGACTACGAATGACAATACCTATGATAATTCCACATAGCAGAGACATTCCTTTAAGAATTCAGAAAGATTGGGGATATTTTATCAGAAATACTTAACATATCGTTGTTAAATCCCTCTGTAGCAGACATACATTATACTGGCAAAATAAATGAAGGACATGGCACACAGAAAATTATGCCATTATTTTGGCACAAGATCATAAAAGAGTTGATAGGCTGAAAGTAAAATGAAGTTCTAGAAAGAAGGAATTAGTTACACTGGTTGGACTATACAAGAGTCAGACATGGAAATTAATGCAGCACAACTGACAAAACATTTATCTTTATACAAGGTAGAAACAAAATTAATTATGTAATGAAGAAATTAAAACACTTAAATCCTCCTCTACAAACTCAGCTCTGCCCTTGGAATTGTGCTTTTCATTTCCAATGAATCATTCTACATTTTCTAGTTACTGTACATGGGATTAATTGAGTAAGAAGGCTCAGAAAATTAAAGATAGTATCATCTGATTAAAGGAAATCAGCATAGGGGGAAAAACCTGTCTCTATTGTTAGTGATTGAAAAAAACAGTCAGTCTGCATAATTACATACATGTATACAAAGCATCAGCAATTCAGTCCTCTGTGGCTATACATTCTATGCTAGAACACTCAGAAGTACTGTACTGCATAGTACTAAAGTTCTATAATACCAGTACTGAAAGAACAAGAAAGGTACTGAAAGTGAATTGAAAATCCTAGGTCCTTACAATTTTTGCCACAGAAGGGGTGGTCTAGCATTGGAACAGGGCTGCCCAGGGAGGTGGTAGAGTTGTCACCCCTGGAGGTATTTAAGAAGTGTGTGGATGTGGCACTGAGGGACATGATGTAGGAATGGACTTGCAGAGCAGATGTCTGTACTTGTTCTTGAAGTCATCTTCCAACAAAAACAATGTTATGACTCTCTCCTTCCCCACTTTAAAATACAACCTTGAGTAAAACTTTGTTTTTATTGTCTTTTTATGGTGATTTCAAAAAGCCTCAAGACTGTAGGTTTCTTTCTAGCTTCCTTTCACATTCTCATTGGTGCCTACAGAAGACAGATCTGACAAACTTACTGTTTTGAGCCAGTTATTTGTTTGCTTGTTTTTCTTCTAACAGTACTGCTGAGCAAAGCACATAATAAAGAACAGGGCTCTGCTCTCTGGACTTAGATGGGACAAAATAGCACTTATGGCCTGGCATAGCCTCTGCATTTTACCAACGGGGGATCTCAGCTGGCATAATAAAGAAAAAAATCCTCCTTCAACGTCTTTTCCTCCTTATGGCTTCTACAGATGTAAGAACTGCAGTCACAGTCTGCAGGACTATTTTCCAACTCCATGCAGCACAGCTTAGCTACCTTAGGGACCAGATGTCAGCTTAAACATTTTACTTGCTTTTACTCAGCTACATACTTAAACTCCTGTAAATCTCCTATTCTACCTAAAGGACTAAAAGTAAACAAACTTATAATAATAATAATAATAATAATAATAATAATAATAATAATAATAATAATAATAATAGCCATGAATATTGGACCTCTTTCAGGATAAGGGCTCATTCTTTTGTCTGCTAGGCAGCAGAATGGTTTTGGGGGTGACATAGTTCTGGAGATGCTGCATTAATGGCTAAGGCACAGTGAGTCCAATACATTTTAAATACAAGAAGTAGACAGTAGAAGATGCACTTGATCTATTTCTTTTGTTCCTCGAAAGACTGTCATTTTGCATTACTCTCTATGACCGTCTGTTTTGGTGAGCTCATCATTACTTTCAAAGTATTTGACCAGGAAACCCCTCCCCCCCAGACCCTAGCTGCAATCCTATGTAATATACTCTAGGTGACCCTGCTTGAACATGGTGTTGGACTAGATGGACTATAGAGGTCCCTTCCAACCTCAGCCATTCTGTGATTCTGTGTACTCCCAGACCAGAAGCAGAAATTTGGTTGTGTCTTAGAATGGAAGCATTTACTGAGCAATTTCCATAATGATAAAAACTTTTCAAATTAGACACAAAATGTAATTAAAGGGCAGACTTACTCAGTTAAAAGCATTGTTATGAAATGGCCATACATCATCATGCCACGAAGCCTCCTATTCAGCTAGCCTATGGCATGACCCCAATTCCAGTCTGGTATGATTACATCTCTAAGTTTCATGCTAATGAGTTGATTAAAAAGAAAGATAAAAAGGTCTTTCTCTATTGGGAAGATAAGCTTATGAATATCATTAAGGCATTTCTAGGTTCCCACCACTATTTTCAAGATAACAAAACAGGAGAGTTAGTTCACTAGCAGAAAATCAAATGTTGATGAGTGGAATCTTAAAGGATAACATTTCCCTGCAGAAAACAATCAGTATAAGCTGCAGCTACCTCTGTTATAGTTTTAAATTCTAGGCATCCCAAAAATAAGAAAGGAGCAAAATTCACATTAGCAAATTGGACCCTGTCTTCAGAGAAAATTATCTCAATGATTAGGAATACAACTTTCAATTCAGGTTACATTCCGGTGATTGCAGAATGGCACAGCCAAGGATACAGTCACTGTCTTGCTGAAAGACAGTGAAAAACACCGTGCTGTGGGATTCTTAATTTCTCTAACAGCAAGCTACCTCAGCTAGAGAGAGTAGCTTTAAGAGCAACAACTCAATCATTTGAACATAGACTCAAGTTTTTATTGTGCAGATCCTCCTCCACAGGACTGGATTTTCAAACACAGCACAAGGCCTTGCATTTCTTCTTTGTGCAAAGAAAAATAATAAGACAAATTTTATGAGACCTCTAGAAATTAATTTTTATTCAACAGTAATTAATTATAAATTGTTAAATAAATTCATGTGATTCATTGGAGTTTACAGATTCTTTTTTTGTGTGTGTGCTCCTGAAAAACTGAAATAAAACTATTTTTATTCCCATTTAGTGAAAATACAAATAAATAAAGAAAATAATCTTTCAACATACAAAGCTTTCTATGTTTACAGACATAGTTTCACACAGGATTCAATTAATCTTCCCATTAGCTTAGACAAACATAAACTATTCTGGTAATAGTAATTTTAATAGCATTTTTTTTTTTTTTTTCTGTTCATTTATTTACCTTGTCCTTATATCTACCATGGAAATCTTGATCAGAAAGAAACTTTGGGTTAGTCTGAGGTTACAGTAAAACTGAAAAAATTCAAAGTTGCCACAGCAATGAAAGAGTTACAGTAATGATGTAACTACATGGTGTTTATTTTACTAACCTAGCCTGTACTTAATGACCTTTCAAGTAAACAAATACAAGATAAACAAAGCACCTGTTTTAAAGCAGGAGCTGCAAGTGTTCTGCAGAAAATCAGCCCTCTCTACTGGGACATCTAAGTATGGGATTAGATATCTGATGGCGAAAACTGAATTTGAAAGTTGGGAGAGTAGGAGGGAAATGACATAAATGTGCATGTGCTTGTATACACAGTTTTCTGAAAGTAATACTGTTAGGGTCATTACAAACTAACACTATTCTCTAGGTTTCAGAACGTAGACAACTCCCAACAAATACCTGACCCTAGTACTTCAGTGAATGTCAGATTCCATTACACCTGTACATTCTGCCAGCACAACCACGCTGTTAAGCTTTCAGCAATTTTTTTTATTTTTTTTTTCCCAGCAAAATAATTATGCTGCTACTTTCAGCATGTCTAATTTCAACCTCTCCCCATTTGTCAGAGATAAAACAGTAGCAGCACAAAGACTGTACCATCCTCTGCAGGAACATTTACTTCCACTCAGTTACTCAGGCAAGGTCTGAAAGTCCTGTCGGATAATTTGGAGAGCATCTACCTCTATTAGTTCCACTGACATCTCAGTGCTTCCAATTAATACTGATTTTCTGTTACAACTAGCAGCCAGAAAGGCTGAACAGCACAACTGTATCAAAGCCCGGAGGAAAAAAAAAAATTAGGAAAGAAAAACGGACAAGGGTTACTTCTCTATCACCCATAGAGAAATGTACCTGAAACTTGCTAATTATACATGACTGTTCCTAGGAGAAGAACTATTTGTTTATAAGACTATAAAGTCACTTCACAGAAAAGGATCTAAGGTTTCAATGCAGCAGCACATAGCCATTAGACACCTTGACTTTACCACCCACAGAATTCAGATACAGTTTCATCCTTCCTCAAATACACAAACATATATAGAACCTGTTTCCAAACATCTTCAAAATGACATTTATTTTTTAAACATATCACCTCATTTCCTTCTGTCTCAATTACTTCTTTAATTTTTTTTTTTTTTTCTTTTCAAAATAAACTCTGACATTTCAGTTTTTTGTTAGCAAAATCTTTGATGCCTGGAGAAAAATAATTGGTACATCAGTTTCATAACATGACGTTATACTAATTAAAACAACATAAACTCTTACTAAAACTCAAAAGAGAGCAACACAGAATACAAAGCAGAAACTACAGGCCTCATACATTATGCATTATGAAAATTGATTCATGCAGAACAAAAATTTTAATGGTTTTAAGGCTCCTCTAAAAGTCAGCATTGTTCCAAAGATAATGAGATTTCAATTAGGAATTTACACAATTTCAGGTGTTACTCTTTAATGAGGTGCAAGGCCTGCTGCAGTTAACTGTTCTTTATCAAGACCAGGCTACGTGGGACCTGGTGGGAATGCTGGAAAAGCTCCAGTATCTCTGTACACACTTGTGCCAAATCCTCCCTACTCGAGATGTTCTGAGGCAAGCTCAGGAAAGACAGAAACCTGGGAAGTAGAAGGGCAAAAGTACATTTAATCTTTTAATCTTTGTAATTTTCAGTGGGAATACATATGGTGCTGTTGTGGTTTTGGGATCTAGTTTTTAAGGAAAAGATGTGGAAAAAATACCTTGTGGCATTCAAGCATTGGGAGAATTATTCCAACCCTTTGATGTCAGATTTTCCACTCACCACAAAATAGAATTTACTAGGTGCTGGGTGGTATACCCACTAACACTGAGCATGAGCTGGGTTTAAACTGCCATGAGACAAATTAATTTTATCTTCCTGATGACATGCCTGCTACAGCCTCACTCAGTTCACACATCAGGTGAGAAAGCCATGAGTCAAAGCTACCAACCCTGGGATTATGGCACCTCCCTGTGAGAGAAAACCCCCCTTTAAATGCCATGATGGGTTGAGCTACAAAGGTTTAAGGATTCATGCCAAAAGGGTTGGTATGGTGCCAAAAGCTGTTGAGCCAGAATAGATTCTGAAAGGAGTTGCAGTAATCTGCAGCCCTCTGCAGGCCTTGGATGGACACCGTGCCACAGACTCCCTCAGTGGGCTTTTTCTTTTGACCCTCTGACACAAAATCCTCAGGCTCCCAATTATACTAACCCCCACCACAACACCAGGACATTCACCTTTATGCTGGTACTGTGCTCCCATTAAAGCCCAAACACTAAAAAAATACATCTTATAACGCACAACATTACCTCTGCTCTATTAATTTGTTGTTATTGCTGACAAGATATTTAATGCTATTGTATTTGTGAGGAATTAGACTTAAGAGGAAAAAAGTATCATCCCTATCAATACTCAGCTCAAAGAAATCCCCGCATTTTTGGTTCTCACAGAGCAACCTGAACCAGAGGCAGATGTATCCAAAAGTATGCACTAATCTGAAATACTTCGATGATATAACACTTGTTGACTGCCCCAAAATAAGCAAATAATGGGGAAAAGTTCAGAAGTAAAAAAAATTCTTTTTCTGGAGAAATGCTATTTTGGAAAGAAAACAAACTTCTGTTCATCTCTTTCACTTTGATGTTATAAAAACCAATTCAATTTACCTTTTGAGTCTATACTGGAGAAATCCGATATATGTTTTCATTTTGATCTACATAGGAAAAATCAGGTCCAAGATCTGCATATCTACTACCTAGAACTATATTAATGACCTTCCAATACTTGTAAGTATCTTGATGAAGAGAAAATGAAATCCTACATGAATTTTGTCCCAAACAAAGACTTACAGTGGTAAAAACAAGATCACAATCACAGTGAGAGAGATAACATTAAAGAAATCAGGCAAAAGTAGCTGCTACACTATTCAGTTTTGTGTCAAAACCAAAAAATCTAAGGAAAAGTAAAATGTTTATTTTGGAATTATAGAATGATGTGAGTACTAAAGAAGGAATTACACATCATAGAAGAAGGCAAGTAACAGATATACATGGAAATAAAAAAACAGATTTCCTTCCTAGATTCAGAATTTATTGAAAATTAAAAAAGAACATGACAGATACTCAGAAGACTACTAGAGTAGTACTGGAGTACTACTTTTTTGTCAGTAAGTCAATATATTAGCCAGATCCTTAATACTGTAAGAATGTCATATTCTTTGACTTAATTTCCTGCAGAGATTAAATTAGTTATCATCTCCTGCTGTCACCGTGAAGTATGCCATCGAGGCCCAAGTTTAAACCCCAGAATTGCTTTTACAGATTTCTCTGGTCAAGATTTCTTTACAAATGCTTTACAAATTAAGAATTAATATACCACAACCACTTGACTTCAATACCAATAACCTCACAAAGATTCTCTTTAGGTATAAACCTATATCCAGAAAGTTTCTTTATTTTTTTTTCCCATGTATTGCCATTGTTAGTCTTGACTATATGCTAAATATGACACAAGAATGGGGCTGATGGTTTATGAATTGCTGAGCTCATTTCAGCTTCTTAGAAAGAATTTATCTGAAGTACCACAGAGTTTAAAAAAATTATGAAAACATGCAGAAATGGGAATAAAGTATCTTAGAAAACTAGACATTGCTCAAATATGTGGTCTGGTTACATAATACCATATTTGACAAGTTTAGGTGCTCAAGAACAACTACATGGCACTACTTCTTAAAAGAGTTGCTGTCAAAATCAATATACTAGATAGCAAGCAAAAGGATCCGGATAACAGTTTTTTATTCAAGATAAATTAAGAGGAGAAGCAGTAACATTTAAAATGAATAAATAAATAAATAAATAAATAAATAAAATAGTATGGTTAATGGATTTGTCATGCTTGTTTTACTCCCACTTCACTTTTGCCACTTCCATAGAATTACAGAATGGTTTGGACTGGAAAAGACCTTTAAGATCAGCATGTTCCAATTGCTCTGCTATAAACAGGGACATCTCCCTCTAGACCAGATTGCTCAAATCCTCATCCAGCCTGGCCTTGAATGCTCTGAGGGAAGGGGAATCTACAGCCTCACTGGGCAACCTGTTCCACTGTCTCAACAACTATCACAGTAAAGAATTTAATATAAATCGTCCCTCTTTCAGTTTAACAACATTTCTCTTTGTCTGTCACATGTCCCCTTGTCTGCCTTTATAAAAAGTCACTCCCCAGGTACTGGAAAATTTCTTCTCAGGAAGAGCCATAAGGTAGTGGCACAGGCTTCCTCAGTGAGGTTGCGGAGTCATCGTCCCTGGAGGTGATCAAGAAACATAAAGATTGGTATTGACAGACATGGTTTATTGGGCATGGTGGAGATGAGCTGATAGTTGAACTAGGTGATTTTAGTGGTCTTCCCAACCTAATAATACTATGATTCCATTATTCTAATATTTAAAGCACAGGATCATTTGGAAAGCTAGAGACTTCCAGAACTGATCCAATCTTCTGCTCAAAGCAAATCCAGTGCGAACAAAGTACTCAGAATCTTGCTCAATTGATCACTGATCATCTTTAAGAGTGGAGATTTCACAGAATACCCTTGTTCTAGCATGTGTTCCTCTTTCCTCCCTCAGTAATAATAAAATTAATATATCCTTATATCAAACTAGAACTTCCTGTGTTCCCACTTTTTCTGTTGCCATCCTGTCTCCATCCATCTCTAAGAAGTCTGTCTCAGTCATCTTAACAGCCACCATTCAGGAAGCTGTACACAAAAGCAAAGCCTCCACAGGCCTCTCCTCAGAATGAACAGGTGCAGGACATGAAATTAGGCAAACTGTCACTTAAGCAAGCATTGATAACAGCAGCCTCTGCTGGGCTACTTAGTGATGTTATGCTACTAACCTTGATGACACTTATCACTTCCCTTCCCAGCATACTTTGTTTTCCAAATAACAATAATAAATAAGTAAACAAATAAATAATTTAAAAGGTTTCAAATTTAAATCTAAGAATTTGAATGTGTTTTTCAATCAGCTTCAATACATTTGACATACTAACAGAAAAAAAATCAAAAGTTCCTTTCTGCCCCAGGGAGTTTTCTGAAATAAATACCCTTGCACATACAGAGCTTCATAATCTAATAAACTGCACTGCTAAATGAAATACTGCTGCTCGTTTTCCCAGCAGAACTCCACATTCCCTGTATGGTCTTGTTGAAAGCCTGAAAGCCCAACAACGCCATTCGTGTTCTGATGCCTGTTATTCAGCAATTGCATCTATTTGCCGAGGGCACACATGAGTGAGGATGGACATGAGTTGCTGCTTAAATGTCTCAAGAGGACACAGCCTTATAAGAAGCAGAGTGAGAAAAAGTAGTTTGTAAGAGAACATTTTAGAGACTGACGAAGAAGGAAGTAATGGCAAGGTGTTTACATTTCCTCATTTTACACCACTTTACTTCTTAAAGGACATGCTTGGCATGCAGAACTTGTACAAGATTGAAAACAATTAAAAAAAATACTTTGGAATTTAAATATGTATGTATTGGATTGAAAAAAACACCCAACAAAATAGAAGCTGAGGGAGGGCAAGTCTCTTCCATAGGCAAAGTTACAGTGAACAGGAAATGGTATGTCGCAATCATACTTCAACTACACACGTGCCACAGCAACCCTCTTTGAAAGCAATCCTTCTGTCACAGAGCCAAACACATTCAGCTTCTGCAGCACAGCAGCAAGCCGTGCGCAGATGGAGCATCAGCTCTGCATCCTAACCTGCTCTGACTACCAACAACAGCATCAGACTGAAATCCTGCAGCAGCACAATCCCAAATTCAGGGATGGAAAAGTCACCACTGCCCTGGATTAACTTTCTATCAAACAGCTATGATTTAATCCCTGTTACTAAAAGTATCTAATCAGAAGGATTAAGGGCCTACTCATATCGAGATAAGGGCAGGAAGGAAAACGTGTGATGGGCACTAAACAGTGAATCCAAGTTCCTGAAGGTAGAAAAGAAGCAACAAAGAACAGGGGGAAAAATAAAATAATAATAATTAATTTCAGGGTTTTTTTGTTTTTGTTTTTTGTTTTTTACTTTTAGTTTTAGTTTAGTTTAAATAAATAATAGCTTATTGAAGGAATTGTGAAACTTGAATGATTTGAACTGAATGCATCAACTTTTCCTGGCCTTTCATATTAACACTTCAGGTTAATGTATTTCACAGTCACCTAGACAACAGACTTTGGAAGGGATATAGTGCTCTGCCTGCCTCTTGCAGCAAGTCTTACTCTGCTCTTACTCTGCTTTTAGAGACAGCAAAACTTTAGCTCTCCCTGACTCAGACAGCTGCGGGCTGTCTGCTATGGCAGAGGAAAACAGTCAGGATATGCACAAGTCATTCGCTGGGCTTCTGAGAACCAAAGGGATCTCTTTCATCAGTGGATAGCCTGGGGAAGCTTTGACTTCAATTCATTTAGAGTGGAAAGTAAACTTTCATTTATTCCACAGCAGGTCGTCTGAAAACAGGGGCAATAAGAACTGTAACCTATTGTACACATTTCAATTGCTCTGTATAAGCAGATTTTACATTTCATTTTTATTTGAAGAGTATAGCAATTTTTCAAATAGAGAGCAAGTATGCAGGCTAAATCCCATTTTTTCAGGGACTTCAAACTCACATTAACATTTCAATGTGATGGTATTCACTGTATGTTGTGCAAATATATACAGTGTACGAGAACAATTTCTGGCAATATGTGGTAAGGAAACAGATTTTTTTTCATGAAAAAGTTTGACTTGTGGAATTTGTTTTGAATGGGAATTACCCCAATATGTTCTCTCTCTTACACTGCATAGAAAAATAAGATTTTCACATCTTTCTCCACATAAGAATTAAAATTACTGCTACTCCTCTTTTTTTCTTTTTTTCTTAAGCCATTTTATGTTTAAGTAAAGGAACTCCTTTGACTGTGTCTGAAATACTTAATTATTTGCAAGCTGTCTCTGAAGTTACATCTCTCCATGCAGAGATCTCAATTTTAAGACAATTGGGACCAGCAATAGTCAGTTGAGTTGGGTTCAGTACATCCATTACTTACTAATAAAATTTTACAGAATTTATAAAAACAGAGAATGAACATCACAGAAGATGTTACATCAGACACCTAACATTTCCATTTTGCCAGCATACCTTCAGGCAACTGGTCATGAAGAGAAATTCGACCATCTCTATCTTACTACAAAAAGAAAATTCTTTTCAGAATGATGAAAGTGCTGTTAGGAGGGACTCTTCTTAGATAAATGGCCATGGAAATGCCCTTAAGTTTATTGGCTCTGTGATTTTCCACTGAAATATAGCTAAGATAGAAGATTCCTTAACTAATTCTTAAGCTCTTTTTTGCCAAGAGTATCTTAATCAATGTCTGGATTTTGAATTTAGAATTCTGAAAACTTCTTACTGTTTTATATTTCTTTTGATTTCCTAACCACTTTTTACACACACTTTTCCTCAACATTTTCTGTTGTACCTTTCTCTGCTTTTCTACACATTGATTTATTTTTCCTTTTCTTAATTAATCAAAACAAAACAAAACAAAACACAAAAAAAACACTGCTACTTCAGCAGGCTGCTTGTAATGAACAGTGTTGTATAGGGTGGAAAGATTATTAGGAGCATTTTTCAAGCTCACATAAATTTCAAGAGTTTATTCTCTTGTAGTGAGATTTAAACTAGAGATCAAGAACAAATTGCTCCTGTTCTACTCTACTGCAAAAAAACCCAAAAAGTAATATCAAGTACTAGTGAAGACAAACTTACTGAAATGACTTTGCTCAGAATTATGTATGGTAAGAACACTTTGAAGATGCCACTTGAAGACTTTAAGCTTCATCATTAGACAAAAAAAGTTTAAACGAATAGATGAAGGGAATATTAGAGTGGACAGAAAAAGAAACAAAGTCACTGTAACAAATAGAAGTGGGATATGAAGACAAGCAACAGAGAAGACTAAAGAAACTTAATAGTTTTAAATTGCTGATCTTTACAAGATGTCAGGCTGCCATCAACTCTCTCTCTAGTGATTTTGACTTGCTCTCTGTTACATACACTGAATTGAACAATTTTGCTGTTTAAAATTCAATTTATTTTTTTTTTGGATTGTTGTTTTTAAAGCAAAAAAAAAAAAAAAAGAAAAGGTGGGGGGGAGGAGAGAGAACAAAGAACAATTTATTATGTCAAAATGCTACTATTTTTTATGACAGTTTTTTCTGCTTAACTTTTCTGCCTAGGTAGTGACATCCTGGCAAGTCTCAACACATCCTAAAATGAGAGTTTGCTGTTATATTATTTTGCCCAAACTACAATTAATTCTATTTAATAGGTACTAAGGACATTAAAAGAAAGACTTATTTCATCAACTTTTTGACTTTTAGAACCAAGTTTGTTATCAATGCTCCAGGCTGAAGAGAAAGAGGCCTTCCTACGGCATCATTTACCTAACCTACTTGAAATATTCCCTAGGACTGTCTGCTTCTCTCCTACATATGAAGGAAATCTACAAAACTTCATTCCAATGATTGCATTTAGATTTTAGGCACTTGAAATCCAACAGAATTCACCTAAATTAAAGTGCGTGGCAAAAGGGAAAAACAAAAACAAAAACAATAATAAAAAACCTAACTAAAAGGTGCTAATAGTTGTAGAATATGAAGATTAAACAAGAAGAATTTACTGTACAGTTTATGATTCCTGTATTTCTCCAAATCAATCAGACACAAACACTTGCATGAGAAAATTAAAGAAACTTAGCTTTTCACTGTTACAAATAATTTATTTCCAAGAGTTTATCAGTGACACCTGTGCTGATGTAAGTGATCTGAAATGCAAAGGAAACAGCATGAGGATGAATGTCACAGATGTTAATAAATGAGGCTGCAGCACTACACACATCAGAAGACAGGAAAATAAATAAAAGATGACTCTGAACTAAATTGTGTCTAAAGGAATGAAAAAGAAGTAGGATAGTTTAAAATTCAAAAGAGAAAGAAATTAAAAAGTACGCTGCTAAAAGTAGCGTAGTGCTTTGGTTTAAAATCCACAGCCCACTACAGAAGCAATGCTGTGCAAGAGAGAGAGAGAAAAGCAAGAAAGAAATTAGATAAAACTTACTATGTAACATCAGAGCACAAAACTGCCAAATTACCTCTCTGTTTAAGCAAAGCATCATCATCTTTATAGAAAGAAGATTTATTTATACCTTGGTAAGACCCCAACTGCCATTTTTTCCTAATATCTAACTGTTACCTTTATTTTCTGATATAATCACTTAGCTCCTGTTAACCTCTTATTTAACTGCCAACAGTTTTCCTTCAGTCTTCTTGCTTTACCTTCCAAACCAGTGGAGAGATTTGGCCCTTGATATATGAAGTGGCAAAGCCAGAATGACTTACAGAGGGTGCAAGCAGGTTATGATCAAACTGCAACACGTTCCTAGTTTTAGAAATATGATGATTTCTGAACTTTTTATTGCCAATTACATAACTATATAACAATCAAGTTCATCCTGCAAAGTGCAGTCTTTCCAAAAATTGTCAGTATTCACTCTACTTTTCTATACATGCTTGCTCAAACTAATTTTTCTGCAAGCATTCTGCTCCATTCTAAATGAACAATAGCTACGTGTTTAAACAACACATCATTTTTTATTTCTTTCTTTCTTTTAGAATCTCTTTCATTATTAGAGAAGGATTTGAAGAAAGAATTAGGAGCACAGAAAAGTAATTCCATACGTTTTAATTCAAGATAGTTCCAGAGAGGAAGAAATAAAGAGAAAATGCATTTGTTAGTAATCTTTGTTATTTAAGGACAAGAGGAACTGCAATCAAGATAAAAAAGACCTAAGTGCATCTGAAGGGGCAAGAACAGTAACAGATGTGTGAATTCAAAGACCATTACACACAATACAATCCTAATAACATATCACCATAGAGAGTAGAGGTTGTAGTTAATAAATGGAGGTCAGTACATGAATCACTTAGCTTACTTCATAGTCTAAGGCAAGCTCGGTTTTATATGACTAAAGAAATTACTGCTGAAGAGAAAGGGATTATTCTTTAGAGATCTTTGGCCTTGTAGTCTTACATGCTTTATTATTATTATTATTATTTAATATTTACATAATTTTTAACAGGGTAAAACTTTTCCAAATACATAAATTGATGTCAAATAAAACTTTGCCATCTGTGTCATCATCCAGGCCTTATCTTGTACATAACAATGTTTAAAATTAGCTCAAATGTTTAACTGATTTACAGAATGTTTCCCAGTATTAGAGTTGCTTTTTCCAAGCAAGAATAAGCCACATTCTGGCAATGTTAAAACTGCACTGTAAAGTGCTAGATTATAAAATTTCTTGATTTTCCTTCCTCTACCTTCTAAGTAATGATTTGGCTAACCTAGAAGTGCGACACACATTTTTTAAAAGAAAACTATTTGGAATATTTTAATTGAGTCTTTCAATGTCAACATATTTCAAAATACTCATTTTTCCTGGTTCTTGTCCTGATTTGATATCCTGAACTGCCAGAAAATCTGAGTTGTTCTGCCACACACACTTTACTCCGTACAAAATAACCCCAAATGACCAAAAAGCATCTCCAAACTGAGTCGTAAGTAGACAGAAATACACAAAAACTGTTCTCACCAAAGCAGTCAGCCATTGCAGAAATGTGTGCCTTTTTTTGCTATTGAGTCTACTATTGTCACCTTTCCATTTGAAGCATTCTTCCATTAAATAGGCCTCTGTTCTTGTGTGTGCCCACAAGAGTCAACAGAGAATTTCTAGTATCAAGCTTCCAGAAATTTCTCTGGTCTATTTAAATAGAACTTTGAGAGTTATTTGCTATGTTGGTTTAATCCAGCTCATAACTCTATTTTCTTCAAAGTGGGGGAGAAAAAAAATCCACTGCTCAGTCTATCCCTGTAAATGTGAGGCTTCTTTCTTTTTGCCCAATATTGCAGGGATTGAACATTCTAGTCTTGAATAAACGTGTGTTGTCACCATATATACAGTAGGCAGTTTAGTATGCTCATCTCAGTGGTTTCTTCCCAAATGACCTCTGCTCATGCTCTGTATAGTCAAAAAGCATATGCAGAGTCCAATGCTACTAGGCAATGTAGAATGTGATCTACATAAACTACCTAACTTACTCAGCTTGCGGGAAAGTTCTTAGAATTTTTGAAAATGCATGTTATATGGGAACTATTGAGTCACAGTCTGAACCACTGACTGATCATCTGGGGAAAGAACCAGCTCAGTCCTGGGAGGTGAAGGCAATTCAGCTATGTGACCAGAAGGGGTGGAGAACCCACTTAAGGGGTGACTACCGCTGTGGAAGGATATCTTTCTGGAGATCCTTCCTTTGTGGAGTTTTTGCCTGTGAGCTTAGATCTTTGGATACGGGTGAACATTTTCCTGTTTTTCTCTTTTGCCATTCTATCATGCTAATCTTTCCAACTGTAGCACATATGATCTGCAACCTAGAAATACTCAGTTACATGAGTTACATGTAGTGACCTTATTTCTGTGACATTTCCTTAAAGCCATTTGGTTCTGAGAAATTTCAATACGCATTTGGAGTGCAAGGTGAAATAGCACTTATGTTTGCAAAATTGTGTGTATTCTGAAAAATAAGACAAATACAATTGAGATTGTTGACTACATTTGAAACACCTGATAAAAACATGTCTTCGGATGCTTTACAATTAAAGTGATTCTGTTTGGATAGTAATTTTGCCTATGATCACATGAACAGACAACGTGAAGTACAAGGCTTCACCAAATTAGTTTCTCAATATTAAGTTAAAAATCAGAAATTTAGCTACTTGTGTCATGGAGTAGTTCTATCTTCCTTTTATAGATCCTGCTCCACGTTGCTTTTGAAATCTGCCCTAAAATTATCATTTCTGCAGATTCTGAAAGAGATTTAAGGACTTTTCCCCTTTTCTTTAAAACAATGTTTTTGGTCCAGGATTGAATAAAAAGCAGATATACAAAAAGAAGTCAACTCGTGAGGAAAAAAAAAAAAAAAAAAAAGTGTAAAGGTATTTCTGTAACATTCACACGCTATGGAGGCTTAACTATGATTCTAATACACTAGGTAGGTGTCTTCCTCCAATGCAGTACTCCCTTCTCATGAAGCACTCAGCAAAATTAGAGTCAGCACAAATCCAAGCAGTGTCTGATTACTTCACAATTTTGAAAATGAATCAGTGGAATCTTATTTTACAATGGCACAATACACCTACACTTCAAAGTAGAATTTCCAGAAATTATCTCTGCTTTTAATGAGAGACAGTTTTCCAACCCTCATTTCTTTGCATGCTCTTTTTTACAAGCTAACCCAGTTTACAATTGTGCATTCACATAGAACTGTATGCAATGGTACCTAAACATGTATAAACTAGGACTATTTGTTCAAACTAGGGCTTCAGGAAGAAATATACCAAAAACTCAATTTGTCATATGGCTATTCCCACATCTTTAAATTCTGTAACATTATCTTTGTCTCACAGGCAAAATCACCACATTTAAACATGGAATTTATTACAAGTAAATATGAGAGAACTTAACAACAGTAATTCAAAGTAAAAAATATAAAATGTTTGGTTAGATCTACTCAAAATTTTTCAACCTTTGAAGTTTTCTGTGAAGTGCTAAAATAGAATAAAAAAAATTGCTACAGCTTAAGATACTTGAAGTAAGCTGTGCAATATAATTGCACAGTTAATAGAAGCATAATCATCTCTGCAGGAATTAAATAAGGCAAATACAACTGCTGAGTTGTTTTTTCAATATTATTAATTTCAAAGCATATCTTGCTCATGCTGGCACATTTAGATGAAGCAAGGTAACTTTAGATCACAAGACTATATGTTTTAAGAGCTTTCTTCTGACGATGCAGCATGTAATGAGAAACCTTTGAAATAAGCTTAATACAAATATTTAACATCCATCTAAAAATAAATCTAAATCCCATTATGATACAGGTCACATTTCAACTGACTGTGTTAAAAGTGTTTGTTACAGGTTCAACTAATGAACAAATACAGCTAAAAAGAATTAAGTCATCAGCTATGCAAACTCCTCTTTTTTTTCTCCATCCCTTTATTTCATGTCTAAAAAATGAGGTCATATTTGTTAAGCTTTTTTTCCCACAAATGAAGCTGGGGAAAGAGGAAAATAAGCATTTTTATTCTACCTAAATAGGAAGGTTTAGGAAGTTTTTGCTACTCTGTTAAAGTGAAAATATGTGAATAACAAACTTATGAATAAATAATACCTGTTGCCTTGATTTGCTCAAAGCATATGATATTGTAGCCATTGCATAAGAAACAACAAAGCACAAGGACAACAAAGAGAAGAAATGCAGCTCAGATATCACTCATAATGAAGACTGAGGAAAAAAATGAGCACTTCACTGTGATATTCACTTGTTTTACTTCATGAACATAATTTCTAAATATTCACAATAGAAAGTTCCATGTAACTACAGCCTCTTAAAATGTAACACCAGTAATGATATTAGCAGCGTTCACCAGTTGTGAGAGGATGACTGTAGGGATTTTACTTTGAAAAGTGCTGGAATTTCTTTGAAATTCCAAGTCACATGCAGCCTGTACAGCTTTGAATCCATGAGTGTGGCACTAATGTAATACTCAAATCTATTTTACTCTGCATCAGTCGGCAACCTTTCCATCATTTTAACTGAATCAAGATGCCAATATATATACTTATCTGATTAAGAAATGCTACTTGATTAATGGAGACTGTTTCATCTGTCACATTCAAATGGAAGAGAAGAAAAATAGCTTGCTTGGCAAAGCAACAAGTATACTTTCAGATCACAAATTCTTCTAGTGCCTGGTTTTCTCATTGGCATTCATCAGCTCCTCTTGCCAGAAATACCTTTCAAGACATGTTTCAGCCTCAATGAACTTTCAAGGTAAGGTTTCAATGAAGCCTTGCCTAGACTGCTAGCAAACTGCACATAGTCACAAACTGTATCCTTCCAGGAATGGCAGCTCCACCTGGACATTCACCTCCAACACCTGCAGCACCAATATCACCACAGTGGAAGAAGACCAGTGACACAAGAGCAGATTACAGCTCAAGGTGGGTGGGTTTTTTCTAGAAGTCAAAGTTTTGGAAATTCTGATTGCTGGAAGTTTGGACTAATAAAGGTTTTTGAAAGCAAGCAGGGAAATTGGTAAGCACCAGAGCACACCTTATTTCATGGAAATTCAGACTATTTCTCATTTTGGTTTGATATGGACTAATATAAAATTGAATATTTTTTTTATTTTTTTTTTTTTTAATTTATGAAGCAGAAATTCTGCTTTTTGGTCAATTTCTAAGGCTACATCATGTGAAATGCATGCCATATTCTGCCAATAATTGGATGTAGGGATAGTTGGATAGGTTTTCTATTGCATCTCAACCCAGCCCCTAATGGAGATATACTGACATATAAGAAACATAACCAGTGTTTTCTTCATAACCTGTTCACTCTTCAGGAACTCAAAAAATTGCATTTAAGCTAAAAGTAATTTCTCTGTAAGGCACAATCAAAATTCATATCATTATGCTAGACCAAATTCTGCTCCCAACTGATCAGTTGGTGCAAAATGATGAAATCACCTTCCATTAGCTTGTTAGATTTTTATCTTGATAAAGAAAAAGTGAAAAAGTTATGTTAACAGAAAGGATTTTTTGTTTTGAAAACACCTTTAGAGTTCTTTCACATACCTACTTTGGTTCTAAACAAGATGCTTACAGAAAATGAAGACTGATTTCTAGACTACCTGCTTTTGTTTGCTTTTTCTTCAGACCATTACTACTGGTTTAAATACAATTTCAAATGAAATTGTAAAACCCCTAAAACTTAGCTTAGCTTTATCTATTAATATGTGCTTCAGAAAAACAGATGTATAATGCAATTTTTATATAAATACCTTAGTCTTAGACATCACATTTATTTCTGCAAAATAAATACCTGGCACAAAAAAAACCCAAAAAACAAAAAATCATATTACAAAACCACAAAACCTACAGTATATCAAAGCAAAATAAATTTTTAAAGTCCCTGAAAAAGTAGAGTTACCAAGCAGATTTAGCTGGTTGAGTACATATACAATTCAGCAGCAGCCCAATATCACATGGAAGAGAAGCAAATGGCAAGACACGTAGCCATTTCCAAACATCATCAGTCACAGTGGCACCTCAATGCCCTGACACTTGGTACAGCTTATAATAATTAGACAGAACATAGTGTCAGAATGCTATAACCAGTTGTATTTAGTAAAAGTTTCCTATTAAGCTGGCGCTATGTTTTATTATTAATTAAACATAACTTCAACCATGTATCGGCTTCAGTAGTGACCAACACTACACAGAATGAGAGGAAGACAATAAAACCATGAGCACAGCAAGTGAATAATAAAATAATCTTACCTTTGCTGTCTCATGCGACACACACAATAGGAAGGAAAAAAAATGTAATATTACAAAGCACATTAATGATATTTTCCATTCTTCTTCATCTCTTTTCATATACTTTTATTACATTCCTAGTGTGAGCATATGCATAAATACATGCGTTTCTGCATGAATATTTAAGTTCAGAAAAATGTTTTCAAAACAGCTAGTCGATTTTCTTTTACAAGGATAAAGGCATCTTTGCCATATGCAGGATTTGATTCAATTTTGCTCTGCTGGAATACATAAGCAGTTGCTGTTCTGAGGGAGAGTTTTTCACTCATCTGTTCATGTTTTACTCAGAACTTATGAGATGTCCTCTCCACTTTGGAAATATAACTACACTATCCAATAAAACAAATGCTGTCCTTCCATCTCCCTCAGTTTACATTAAATTATTACAGATAACTTTAAATAATTCCATGAGTTGTTCATATAGACTAGATATCTTATTTACAGCCCAAAAGCATAGATTTGGCTTTAGATAGCAAAACTAGTTCAAGCTAACTTTTGTTTGGTATCATGAAGTCAACCTGTATTTTCAGTAAAGCCATGTCCATGTTGAAAATGAACTCAGAAAACCATTGACTCTGAAGGTCGCAGCCTTTAGCAAAAGGAACCTAATACTGATAAACCTATATTGATGGTTAAGAAACAAGAATTCTTCAGTGGAGAAAAGAGGAGGTTTTGGTTGCAGTTCGGGATAAGTATAAAAATGTTTCCTAATTAGAATTTACTTTTGTAGGTACTTTGTAAAAACGAAAAAAGTCAGCTGAAGAGAATGACAGTTCTAAATGTACGGGTTATTTTGCCTATGCTACTTTAATACTTGTATAGTCCCTAGGGGAACATTAAAGTTATTATGTTGTAACTCTGCAACTCTTTTAATTCTTGTAACTTCAGATAAAAATTCTCATGGTGGATCAGACAGAATTTAAATCTTATCAAAGTTGCTTAACTTTAAAAAGTAAATAACTTTCCTCAGCTCTGCAAACTTCCATAAGCAGGACCATAGCAGAGGTGGAGCACAATCATGGATTAAATCCTGCAAGACTGACAAAAAAATAAATTAAACAAATACTTAATAGAAATGAAGCTAATTCCAGATCAAAGAGTTGCAAATAAAGAAGGTGATTAAAAATAAGTCATTTCCTTCTTTATAATAAATGCTATTTTGCAAGCTACCTGAGTCAGTCCACTTGCCATCAAAAGGGATGGTCTTTGACTTTCCTTCTACACCAACAGTCCCTCCTTTCCAGTAGCAGTACTAGCAAATTGGATGCCTAGTTAAACTTTATGCATTCTTTGCTATGTTTCCAGCCAAATTAGTTTCCAACAAGCATCTGTGCAAAAGCAGCATTGCTGGTCTAAAGGGAAAAACAATCACATATAACCAAGGTGAGAGTAAAATTGGAAAGAACATATTTGGAAAATATTTCTTGAGAAAATAGGTAAAATGCTCATCTCCATAATGCTGGAAGAAAATTTCTTTACAAAAGCTACACACAAACAGAAATAGTTTATGTTTTTATAAAGAGTATATTCAAAACATGCCCATGATCGATTTTTTTTTTTTTTTTTTGAAGGGATAAATAAGTTACACCTGTTAAATGACAAATATTTCCTGTATTCTGTCTCTTCAAACTCAAACCCATCAGTTATTACTAGAAATGATTTGTATTTTTCTCAAAAAAATTACAGAAAGTGTAGCCTTGCAGATTAACCATATTAAATTATTTTAAATTGGATTGTTAGCATACTTACACTAAAATCTTACTGTGTTCTTTCTCTGCTGCATTAACAGTGTTTTTGTCCAGATACATGCTGTCAGTGAAGAAAAGCCCAGAGTTGCTATTTTATGGTTTTCACATCAATTCCTTTTACCTAGATGTTTTTCTTTTGAGGCCCTAAAGCCAGCATATGACACCCCTTCAACATTACAAAACTCAGGAAATGCACAATTTTAAGAAAACATATTGAAATGGAAATATAATAATGAAAATATACAGTGTTGCTTCCTTTCTGAAACGGTACTGTTGCTATGGCAATTTTCAAATCTAGTATTTTCATAAGAAAGCTCTCTTTATTGAAAGAGTCTGAATTTTCATCCACCTTCATATTTATATGCTCAATTATATTTCAGAAAGAATATATGAAAGGTTTAGACTGCTTCTATAACTTTTACTCCCTTATTTAAGTAGATGCTTCTTAATATTTAGTTACATATTCTCAGCATGTAAGCATCAAATCAAGTTCCATTTTCCCCTTCTCCTGGAAATCAGTTAATATTGTCTCAACTTTTGGAAGGTTCTATCAACTCTCTTACATGGAAATAAATATAAATGAAGCAAATAGATTTGCATTACCAAACAGAAAAATCAAAATGGAACCACTAATACATCAAAATTCTTTTGCTGGAAGAATAAGCTACAGCTGCCACTTATGTTAACTTACAAAAACAAATTATGTACATGTTAAAACTTTCCTGTTGCTTTTGTTTATTAAACTGTAATAACATCAAAAGTTTCCCCTCAGAAAGATATTTAAAAGGATGGCTAATCATTAATCTGTTGAAAATTCACTACAGTGTCATTAATCACAAAAACTTCACTTTCCTCTAACGTATATATAGTGAACAGTTCAATAGAAATATCACTGTGATAGAGCATTAACTAATATCTACTTGTAAAGACCTAGTAGATTTCCAATAGCCTACAAAATAGTTATACTTCACAGGACGTGCCAAATCTTTATTAATTTCAATAGCATTGCCCGTGATAATGCCATAAAATCACATTTTCTTCTATTATGGGTTATTCCAGTGCAAAGTATTAGTGGTTAGTGCTCAGTTGGTAAAAAATGTTCTTTTACCAAATAATGCTAGCACCTAAGTTTGAAGATTCCAAATGGATTTGGTGGACACCATGAAAAATAAACAAACAAACCAACAACAAAAATGCATCTGAGCAGGATCAGGGTCTTTAGCCATTTTCTTTACATTATGTTCAAGAAGAAAAATACTACTCAGAACTAAACAGAATTTTTGACATTGGTTGGTTTTGTTTGATTTTTTTTTTTTATTTTTTTATTTTTTTTAGGTTTGACAGATTTAAGAGGCACACTTTTCAAGGGTTTTGTAAAGCAGAAATTTGAGAATGCAGTATGATAGGTATAGCTCGTATGACAGGCAACACATGCCCTAAGGACTGCCAAAATAAACTTTAAAGAGGTTTGTTCTGTTATCGCTGGTTTTCAGTTCAGAAATGCACATCCAGGGAAGTTGCTTACAAATATCATCTTAAAGCAAAATACTGGAAATAAAGAAAAAAATAAGGAGAACAAAAGTAGGCAGGGTTTATTTACACTGTCAAATGAACTGTCTTGAATCATGTATTTTCTATATTACAATGCACTTAAAACATGGCATTTGCATTATAGACAGCGGATTAGTTTGAGTGATGCTTTTGTAATGCATAAATGACGATGTATCTATTAAAGACAACTCACACTGCAATTGTAGACAAGACTTACTGATACAAATACATGTAAGTATTCATATTAGTTTTACCTATATTGAGTATTTTGGTATGCCAAGTAGATGTTAACTGAAACGTGACTAAAATGGTAGATGTTATATTACTGCCTTGTTAAAAATAGATTAATAACTGTAGATAAAAAATAATGCATATTTTTTTCATGTGTTTTTCAAGCCTAAGCTCAGATAAGCACAACTGAGGTTTTTTGTGAAGCCCATTTTTCAAACATAAATACTGTTGAATACTCTGCATTAAAACATTACCTTTCCAATTACTACACAAAGATTCAATGCTACCTACAAGTGGGGAGGTTATTTAGTTATTTATTTTGTATCTCCATTCATCTCTTTCCTTTCCCTTTTCAATCTGAGAGTTAACTTTTTTTTTTCCCCCCATCTTCGTTCACCTGTTTCTCCCCTTCATAGTTTTCTGTAGCATTTGGAAGAGCATGCAAATAAGGTAAATAAGGTATTAAACTCTACTTTTGCTGTATTGCAACTCCTCCCTTTCATTTAAAGCATGCTCCAGAACTTTGAAGATTCCTCCTCTCAGAGTAAGACTTCTTAGTGTCCATATACTGAATTACCAAAACCTTGGAAGTACAGCATCACAATGATTGAGGGAGATAGTTATGACTCAGAATTATGCCATCTTTTATTTTGATAGCATCACAAAATCATAAAACAAGATATTAATACACTGTATATATGTCATAATAAAATCATATTTCACTTTAATATGTATATTGAAAAGTAATTATTTCCTAAAAATGAATCATAGTAATGAAATAAGTAAGCTAGAATGATTCAACACGTTCCTATTTAAATGGCAGTAAAATTAATTCATCTCTCTGAAAAAAAAAAAAAAGTTTTGACAAGATTGATTCCTACCAAAGTTAACCAGCTATTAAAGCTGCCTGAACTTGTACATTTTCGGACAGAAGGCAACTTCATATAAGTGAGCAGCAGTCAAAATCAAACTCTTTAGTATTAAAACCAATGAGCTTTAAATGCTTTCAGAATCAGTTTTCTAAAGTAATGGTAATTGTCTAATTTTGATATCTGCTGTTTAACTTCTGTTGTTTTATAAACCACATAACACTAGCACGTTCATTGCATTTTTCTAAAAAAAAATAAAAATAAATTCTGTGTTACCTAGGATCACCTAGCACAAAAATCTCAGGAATAATGTTGAACAGCTCATGCAGACTACATGCAGCCATCTCATGCAAATTTGATCTTCATTAGGATAGATGTCCTTAGTGCTGGAAAAAGAAGCTATGATACTGCTACTGTGCTGGCTCTTCATCCTCTCATCATTACAATTTTCCTGCCACATTAATGGCAAATGTATTATAATTATCTCTTTTCACCTTCAGCTGGAGGAGCACAAAATAGCCCTTAATCTAATTGCATCCTTAAATTCTTAGGAAAACAGTCAATCATGGTGAAGTCTTGTTTTACCGCAAAACCAGTAATGACTCAAACAATTAATGCTATCACTACTTCTGTATTCACACATCTAGGACTGTAACATCAATATGATTTGAATACTAAAACACCTTCTCCACAGCAGGAGGAGTTTGCAACTTCTGATTTGCTTGGCTTTGTCAATTTGCCCAACCCATTACCACTAACATAGCTGCTGACATCTGATACAATCCAGACACTGGTTCCACAGAAAGCTCCACTTCACCTCAGTGATATCAGAAGATTGGTTGCAGGTTATGGAACATCACTTTGTTCTGTCTCCACTTCTCACCTGGCAGACCAAGCTCACTCTTTAAAATGGTAACACGATTAATCAGTACAAAGGCTTCGAAATTTAATGTAAAATGAATTTGAAAAATCCAATATCAGAGCTGCCAAGTACATTTTATAACAGCAGTAGCTGAGCTTAAGCTTAGAAAGTCCCATTTCCCCCCAAAACACTTAAGAACATAAAGAGGGAACAAAATATTGTTTCTTCTCAAGATATTAAGTGCTCAGCATTTCATTACATCATATTTTTCAGAAGTACAGGTTAGCATCAGGCTAGTTAACCTAGTTAAAAGGTTAGCATCAAAACACTGGGTTTACAAACCAACCCCACTAACTAACAATCATACCTACGATTGTATCCACACCACCTAAACAGAATCTTGTCCACATGCATTCTGGACTTGAAGGCTGGAGCTTGAAATAGTCTCATCTTAAAAATATACCTTCTCTCTCTCTCTCCTCTCTCTCTCTCTCTCTCTTTTTTTTTTTTTTTTTTTGTTAATTTGAAAGGACATATTTATGATCTTGGAGACACCCATATGCTAAGGTATTTTCAGTATTTTCTTTTTGGAAAACTGTTGTATCTATTAGGGGCACAAATTATGAAAATGACACAGACCATTCTCCTCCCTCCCACAGACACTAACACAATACATTAAGAACAGAAAAACAGCTACAAAGGAAATGAAGAGTACTATCTCCTGCTCCAACTGTGAATGCATAGCAAGCATGCGTATCCTTAAGTATTCATTGGTTTGCTTTTTACAAGACTAATATACAGTAATACATACACATTTTTGGTTGAGATTTTGATTTCCCCCATATTCCTTCAGTAGTACAACTATTAAGGCAAAGTGTAAGAATTTATTTAGTAATTTAAAATATTTAAGACTATTTGCTCTGTAAAATATGCTCAAGTTTAATACAGAGATTATGTATCACTTACTGTGTGGGTTTTATTGCTTGGCTGATTGTTTTGTTTTTTCCCCCAAATGGATATATACAGCCTCTAAAACAAGTTTTCCTAAGTCTAATACAATTTGATGTTGAAAATAGCCAGGCATATATACATAATTTGTTTAGGTGTCCAGATGTAAGTCAAATTGAACGTGCCCATGGCAGAAGGTATCAGAGTAGATGATCTTTAAAGTTCCCTTTCAACTCATCTCATTCTGTGATTCTATAAAGGCTGTCCTTGAACTGTATCCTGGAATGCCTTGTGCAGATTTACAGCTGAATGTTAGCGTTTGATTCTAAAACTAATCCACTTAGCATACGTGTAGTAAGCAAAAATACCTACAATAAACTTTATGTGTGTGTACCTTTGAACACACTAAATGGGTAATGACATTTTAAGGAGCTTTCTTATTTCACTGGTTCACATACTTGAATATCTTCTTAACAGAACATAATGCTATATATGCATATTTTCTAGATGATCTTCATAAATGTTTCATAAGTTGTACCTGTTTATCTAATGACAGAAAAACATTTCTGCTTGTCTTTTTCAAGGAAATTAAGAAACCGGAAAACTACTGAATCACCTGGAAATTCCCTTCAATAACCTAGAAAATAACAACTTTTTTGCTTTTACTTCTGCCTATTTCAAAATAATTATCAGAAGACTGTTATAACAACTTCAAGAAGAAACACATGGATAACATTACTACTAAAGCCATTCTGTATTGTATTTTACTTCATTTCTTTTATTTATATTTATTTATTCTTGTATTTTGTATCTTTTTTTTTTCTTTTTCTTTTTCTTTTTTTTTTTTTTTTCTTTTTAAATGATGATCAATCCCTTCAGATGAAGTACTAAAGGACTCATTGGAATTACAGATAAGCATTAGGTATTTTTCAGTTTTCAAGATATCTAACTGTTTGGGGTTTAAAATATTTTCTGTTCTATCATTTTATTCATGATATTTAATAAGGGGAACACATCAGAGATTCAGGACCAGATACTTCCTGCAATTCCTACTCTTCATGGTATAAGATCTGTTTAAGCCAAATTAAGGTCTAATCAAAGAGAATACAGTTGGAACAACCAAGGCTTAAACCTTAATCAGATGACTGCAAAGGAGTGGAACCAAGATAACAGCTGAAGCAGAAGGACTGTCAAAAAGTGAAGAACTAGATAGAACTATCTCAAATTTCATCTACATGAAACCCAAACTACAAGGACAAATGTCAAAATACAACTAAATCTAAGATGCTCTCAGTAAGTAATGCAAAATGACATTAGGAAATTTAAGGACTTGGGGGTCCTAGCGGATGAAAAACTGAACACAAGACAGCAGTATGCTCTTGCAGCTTGATAGTCCAGTGGTATCCGGGACTCCACCAGAAGAGGTGAGAAATCAACTTTTTAGTTGGTGAGATAGTGATAAGACTAGCGGAATGGTTTTAAGCTCAAGGGGGGACGGTTTAAATTGGATGACAGGGAAAAGTTCTTAACAGAGAGTTGGGGTGGTGGAACAGGCTGCTCAGAGAGGTTGTGGGTGCTCTGTCCCTGTGAGTGTTCAAGATCAGATTGGATGGGACCCTGGGCAACCTGGTCTAGTAACAAATCTGGAGGTTGGTGGCCCAACCTGGGGCAGAGGGGTTCAAACTTGATGATCCTTGGGTCCTTTCCAACACAAGCCATTCTATGATTCTACGAAAATGACAGATTTCATTGACTGACTGTAACATCATCATACCTCTAGTTAACTTACAGAGTTACTTTCCCTCTTCTCCTAAAACTTACACATTCAAGGTAAAATACTTAACCATGTTGATAGCCATCACACATCACACATCAACATATTCAGACTTCAAATTATGAGCATCTCTGTCTGATGATACACTGTACCTCTGAAATTTAGCAGTTTTGCTTTACGCTTAACTACCATAAAGTTAAACTTATGAATGACTTGAATTCTAAGCCAACTGTTTTGCTCAGACCTCTCAGACAAATATAAACTTTCACGGAATCCAGCCTGTGCTTTATTTATTTATTTCCTCCCCCCTGTTTTTTGAAGTTTTGAAATCATCTGTTTTATGTAATGTAACTGCAACAATATTGCCTCCGAGTCAGCTCTGTAACATTTCACTTTTGGTACAGCAATAATTGAGCAAATAGAAGCTCCTACCAGAGGCATTCTTTTATACTATTTACTGTATTTTTTTTTCATAATCTAATGAGAAGCACTTCAAAAACAACATTTCTATCCTTTCATGTTAAATTAATTTACAATGCTATATGCCAGAATGAAAACACAAAAATCATCAGCAGAAGCAGCATGTTAATAAAGACAGATTTCTTCAAAGGTTTTTTTCTATTTCTTTTCTTCTTTTTAAAATTCAAATCACACAATTCTTTTTTTATTTCTGTTGGTTCAGGTTGTCTCTATTTGTTCCCAATTACTTACACAGTGAAAATTACGGAACAACAAAAAAGCAGAAGTATGGAGGTTGGAGAACACATTCAAAGATCATCAAACATCCAACCACTCTGCTGATATACACTGGGTCCTGTCTCTAAACCATGTCCCTTTGCACAACATTCACGTCTCTTCAATAACTGTAGAGAGTGGTAGTGGTAACTCTGCCACATCCCTGAGCAGACTGTTCCAGTGCTTGACCATCCTGTCCATGAATAAATTCTTCAAAAGATTTAAGCAAAATGTTCCCTAGTGCAATTTGAGATCTTTTCATCATGTATTTGTCACCTGGGAAAACAAGCCAACACCCACCTCACTCCTGTCACATAGTTGTAAGTGCTATACCCTCAGCCTTCTCCAAACTAAACGATCCCAGTTCTGTTATGACTCATCCCTCAAAACACTTTTCTATTCTCTTCACCAGCTTCACTGCTCTCCTTCACATACTCAGGGTCAGGCTGGACGGGGTTCTGAGCAATGTGATCTAGATGTAGACATTTCTGCTCATGTGGGGGAGTTAAACTAGATGACTTTTAATTGTCTCTTCTATTCAAATAGTTCTATAATTCTGTTGTACTAACTTGGTGTCATCCGCAGACTTGCCAAGGCTGCACTCATTCCCCTCATTTAGACTATTAATTAAAATGCTAAACAAAATTGGGGCTGGTACTGAACCCTGAGGAATGCTACTGCTGACTAACTAACCTGAAGGCCATTCTGTGTGACTTTGAGCCAAGATATCCAGCCAGTTCCTCAGCCAGTGAACCACATACCAGCAGCCAGTTTCTGAAGAATACTGTGGGTGTTAGTGTGATACACTTTACTGAAATTCAAGTAGACAATATCCACAGAATTTTCCTCATCTAGTGAGTGAGTCACCTTGTCATAGGAGACCAAGTTAGTCTGGCACTAACTTGTGCCCTTCAGAAAACTTCGATGTCTACTTCTGATCACTCACTTGTCCCATATGCACCATGTGATGACAATCAATGTGCTCCATTGCCTTCTCTGGAATAAAGGGTAGAGTGACAGGCCTGTAATTTCTTGGATCCTCCTCCCTGCCATTTAGAGAATACAAACTGTTTTTAAACTTCAGCAAAGCTGATAAATGTATGAGTACATTTAATTCCAAATGCCTGTATTTCTTTGGTATGGAAAATGCAATCCTCCAGTTTGCTGTTGCACAGACCTTCGAGAACTATTTGAAAGAATGACTTAAATAAGTCTTCAAAATGAATAAATTAAAACAAACAAATGACAAAATACAGAATTTTTGCTCTCTTTCATCCATCTTACCCCATAGAATTATAGAATACCTCAGGTTGAAAAAGACCTCAAAGATAATCAAGTCCAACTGCAACATAATCTTGTTACCCCAACTCTAACAGCCCATAGCTAAATCATGTAAACATGCAAATGGATTTTAAACACATTCAGGGATGGTGACTCAACCACCTCCCGGGGGAGCCTATTCCAGTGCTTAACAACCCTTTCTGTAAAGAAGCGTTTTCTGATATCCAACCTAAACTTGCCCTGGTGCAACTTCAAGCCATTTCCCCTCATTCTGTCAACTGTCACCAGTGAGAAGAGACCAACCCCACTCTTACTGTAAGCACCTTTCAGATATTGGAAGAGAGCAAATAAGGTCTCCCCTCAGCATCATTTTCCCCAGACTAAAAAGCCCCAGTTCCTTCAGTCACTCCTCATAGGACATATTCTCCAAGCCCTTCACAAGCCTTGTTGCCCTTCTCTGGACCTTCTCCAGCACTTCAATGTCCTATCTCTACAGAGGTGCTCAAAATTGAACACAGTACTACAGGTGAGGCTTCACCAATGCTGAGTACAGGGGCAGGATGACTTCTCTAGTCCTGCTCACCACACCATTCCTGATAGAAACCAGGATGCCATTGGCCTTCTTGGCCACCTGGGCACACTGCTGGCTCATATTCAGCTGACTGTCCATCAGTACACCAAGGTCCCTTTCCACCAGGTAGCTTTCCAGCCACTCCTCCCCCAAGACTGCAGGGTTGCCTAGGGTTCTCCCAACAATTGGTTCAAAGTCTCCATATTGAGTCATATCAATATCTGCTAATGATTTGCAAAGACCCACTTGTTATTAACAGGACTTGCCTCTCTAATATTTAGGCTTTGTGTAAGGAATTCACAGTTGAGGAAGTAGAAATAAACTTGCAATTTTGCTCAAATTTCTAAGAACAACTTGTGGCCTTTCTTCTTTCACGCCCTGATCACAACACTTGATTAAAACTGGGTAATGATCCTGTTTTTGTCTGAGGCACTGTATACTTCATCAACATGTGGGTGTAAAGCCTTTACATTAAGTGTCAAATTGGAAACTTGAGATAATGAAACACAAAGCTGTCAGGAAATAGCTCACACTGAAGAGATAACATATCTCAGCAACATTTTTTCAGGCAGTGCTAACCTTCCATAGTTATTTTTGTATAAAATAATTTGAAGACTAAAACAAAATAGTTTTGTTTGTCTGTTTGTGTTTATTATTTGTTTTTAAGCCAATCAACAAGCAGGGATGTGAATGCTGTTGTATCTTTTGCTCAAGAGATATGAAATTACAATACCACAGTGGAAAGAAGAGATGATCTTTTGAGGTTAATATACTGTTGCATCTGTAATTGTGGTAATGTAAGTGGGAACAGGTTTATTTCATAGCTTTGATCTAGACACTTCTGTCAGGTTTTCAGTATATGAGAAGAAAGGATTTGCCACTTCATTTATAGATCAGGGAAATACACTTTGATATGAACAGTATAGCAAACAGCAGGACAACTAAGATTTCCCCAGCAAAAGACCTTTGAAGTTCAGTGATGAAATTTAGTGACTCAGTCTTTCACTTTTTGCACTTAGTCCTGTAAAGAAGTGTGTCTTGCTGCTGTGCATGCTTTTCTGTCATACAGTGAAGTAGTTTCTGAATACCAGAAAAACAGTCATTAAAATATTTCCCAACCCAGCAGCATGAGGTACACATTAAAACTAAGTAGGTTTAATATTGTATGATATTTTTGAAGATGAGATAATTTATATTTTTATTCTATTTAGGTACTAGTTTCATGTATTTGCTCCTTTGGCACTGTTTACCTAAAAGTAGTATGTTATTCAGAAATCAGATATTAAAGTTCTTACCTTAAAGAGAACGTAGTCTCTTGAGGGCTAATTCTGTTACATAACAATAAACTATCACTGTAATCTGTCAGAAGATTTTTCTCATTACAATCCTAAAACCTTTTGTTACATATGTAGAACTTGGCTCTGAAAAGCATTTATGATTTTATTTTATTCTTTATTTTTAGTCTTTAAGGTGATTGTCTTCTAATATACTCAGGAAGACATCTGCCCTATGACAAATTTTTCCTCAGTTATGCATTCTGTATCATTTATGCTTTCTATACTAAAATGTTAATAATCACAACACAAACATTTCTATTTTCGCCTGTCATGGGAAAAAGAAGGAAGGAAGGAAGGAAGGAAGGAAGGAAGGAAGGAAGGAAGGAAGGAAGGAAGGAAGGAAGGAAGGAAGGAAGGAAGGAAGGAAGGAAGGAAGGAAGGAAGGAAGGAAGGAAGGAAGGAAGGAAGGAAGGAAGGAAGGAAGGAAGGAAGGAAGGAAGGAAGGAAGGAAGGAAGGAAGGAAGGGAAAAGAACATGTTAAAAACAACTTGATTTTTTTTAAGAGTTTGATTATTAATTGATTATTCGCTTTTCAAATAAATGTGTTGTGAACAATGCAATCTAAATGAGAGAAAAAAATGACAGCCCATCCATGCTCTCTTCAGTGAACATGGGGGTATCTTGTTTTAGAAGGGCCTGCATAGGGATGTGACATACTAGGAAAATTATAAAGACAGAACATGTGGGAATTTGGACCAATTTTTTTGTTTGTTTGTTTGCTTATTTTTCAGTAACAACTGCAAACCATTCCATCTTTGATCTCCATGCTCTCCTTTAATAATACAATGCAATCTCATACTACAGAAGCTTTTTTACCTAATATGTGTTTGAAAAATCTGTGGGGTTTGAAGACTGATCTTTTATGTTGCTTGCAGGAAAAAAAGTGTCCATTTGCAACAGTGGTAGCATGCATGCCTGTCTCACTTTTTCCTCAGGGAGGTGGCTGAGTCACCATCCCTGAATGTATTTAAAAACCATTTGGATGTGGTGCTCAGGAACATGATTTAGTGGAGCACTGTTAGAGTTAGGGTAGTATGGTTAGGTTGTGGTTGGACTCCATGATCTTTAAAGTCTTTTCCAACCTGAACAATTCTATGATTCTATGATTATTTCTACTACAACATTGGCTACTAGTAAGGCAATGACTATATTATCAAGTACAATCTAAGTTTCATGCAGGTCAATTTCATATGCTGTAAGATTTAATCAACACAAACCAGAGCATGACAGATGAGAAGAATGGGAAATTTGATCAAAAACATATTATGGAATAAAACATATATAAATATATACACACACACACATATATATAGGCACACCCTAGGCAAATCAATTATAATACCGTTTTTATTTAAGATGCTACTCTTACTGACTGATCTTTCGCAAAGTAGCTGTCTTCTGTAAAAAGAAAATCACTGAGTTCCAAGGACATCTGGAATTCTTCCTGAAGGTTCACTATCAAAAGGAGTGAGGAGTGATGTTCCTGTGTTTGATATAATCTTTTAATTTCTTAATTTCTTTTACAATACTAAACCACTCATGCTTATGTCCTAGCTCTATTCCCAGAGCTCAAAACATGCTTTGAGACAGCAAAACTTAATTTAATTATTAATTTATTTAGAACTAACAAAAAAAAAAAAAAAAAGGTTTTTTGTTCTGTTTTGTTTTGTTTTGTTATTTTCCATTTTTTAAAATTTTTATTCAAGGAGAACTAAGAATAGATCTCATTTTTTCATTTTTTATTAATTCTTTATATCATTTAAATACATTTGTAGGATTATTCTGTTAGTGTGCTCAATATACTTTTTAAGAGAAAAAGTTTAAGTCAAGATATTAAATGTTATTTAACACATTTGATAAACTGGATTTTTCTTCTAACTTAACAGTGAGTGTACACTTAAATTAGAAAATTAAATGAGAAATTTCTTTGTTCCAGTTTACAAGCACCAACTTTATATATGGGATTTCTATCATTTAAGAGTTGATTTTTTTTTTTTTTTTTTTTTTTTTCTAGAAATAACTTTTAAGATCATAGCAAAGTAATCATTTACCTTCTGAATGAAAAATAGCATTGATTAAAGTTTTGTTCTAATTTCAGGGAAGTTCAGAGACAGAGATGCCAGAAGCAGCATAACATACACTGGTATATCCACCAAGCTTCAGCTTCAATCCATTTGCTGTTTTTATAATTAAGATTACCCAAACCAAACCAGGAAAAATGAAGCCTGACCAGTAACATAATAATATTAATTAATAATAATAATAATAATAATAATAATAATAATAATATGACAACATCTATGTCTCTATTTTCTTGCTGCTTTCCTAGGCACTCTGATGTAGCCAGTTAGGAACAACTGTGGCACTCCCTTCTGCACTGAGAATCAGCATCTAAAACTCCCAGCGAATTTATTTAGCTTTCCACTAACATAGCACCATGAAATAACTTTACACAGCTGCTTCATTTTTCATCTTTTCTTAATGGTATGCCCTCTGTGCACTGAAACCTCCTTTTTCAAATCTTTTTCCTATAACAAAGATCATCATGATATAGAAACAACAATGAAATTGCCACTGTTATTTGAATGAAGCAAAATCAGAGTCTCAGAAGATAGTAAGAATCCCACTATATCAAAATTTTAAGATGCTGCTTGACCACATGCTGTGCTGTTAAGCAGTTTTTTTGTTTTTGTTTTGTTTTTTTTTGTTGTTGTTTGTTTGTTTTTTTTTAATGAAACCTACTTCTCAGAGAAGGAAAAAGACAGTTCAAATCAGGAAGCCCAATGCAGTTGACAAATTGCAGTAACATAAACATAAGTGAACTGACTTTCAGAATTAGTTTGGAATGCATCTGAAAGAATTACCCATTTGTGCATCTTATTTTTTTCTGTTAAACTTCATGCTTCAAACATAATCTGTGCATAATGCATCTCAATGATTTTACCACTTTTAACTATTTTTATAATATTGTGCATTATATATTCTTTGAACCAACAGTGTTCTTATCTCTATGCCTTTATAGCAGTATATCAATCATATTGTAGTTTAGAGGTAAGACATTAAATTATTTGGCCATTTATTCCACTGGAGTAATGTATCTACTGCATTTATCTAAGGTTCATAAAATAAAAATGAAAACTAACACGAGAGAACTTGACTGAGCATAGATACGATCTTTGTCTCACTCTTCAGAAGCACATTTGCATAAATACACACCTACATGTTTTCAGTGCTAACTTATTATTTTGTGAACTACTCCTTTTCTCTACATCCAACCCATTCCATTACAAATAGAGCAAATAGAGGTATTAATGCAAAATGCTATTTTTGTTTTTTGTAGTTTTTTTTTTTTTATTTTTTTTTTTAAAAACAAAATATATGGTCCTACTAGCAAACTAGGAACTTACTGTGAGTAGCCTTAACTAGAAGGACTGTACACTGCAAGAGTTCTCAACGTAGAACTATGTTAGCAGACTCTGCTTTCCTGAAGGTACCAATTTGATAAAACACTGACAAGGTAAATATCATTCAAAAAAATTTCATTTCAAGCATGTCACCTCTTGCATCTGGATGATGACTCCTGACGAAATCATTATTTTAGATGTAAGAGTAATAGATTAAGAGAAAAGCTCTTGGAGGCCAAGGGTTGCGGAGTTTGATTCCATGCTTAAACGAGGAAAACCCAAATTTAATTTATGGTGCTCTGAAAAATGCTTGTTCTAGTTTAATCACTCACCTCTAGCTTTCACCTTTCAGTCTCCCTATCAGTTTCTAGTAATTAGTCATTTAAAAAATGTAATTATTTTTAGTCTCTCTGCTTCCTTCTCCATCACTTATTTTTATTATCTGCTTTTTCTCCTCACTCATTTATACATGTTATATATGAACTCCTGGGAAACTGTTAAAAAAAATCTTATAAAACAGCAAGAAGAATTTTTCTTTTTTTACTTTCTTATTTTATTACTTTTCCATTTGTATATTTATATACAAATTATTTAGGCTGCAGAATGACTGACTGTATGACCAGAGAATGACTGTCGGACCAGAGATCTCAAAAACGCTTAAGATAGGAAGGCATCTCTAGAGGTCATCTGATCTAATCCCTCTGCTCATGGCAGGTTGCTTCAAGCCTTGAATGTACCATAACTTTTCACTCTGAGATAGTATGTTTCCCTGTATCAGATTAGGCTGTCATAGCACTTGCTTGAGAAATATATTTAGGAATTTATCTTCTACTTCTGATGGAGTAGGATGTGTCTTATCATTGCTATTACATTTCTTATGGAGAAGACTATACCTCAGAATTAGTATTGTGTTGGTGTAGAAGGCTAACATGGAGTATTAGATTTTAAAAAAGAAAAAAGATGAAGGAAGATGATCATGCTTAACCTTCAGTTTTCAGAGCATCCTTTCAAGCAAAAGTGAATGAATAAGCATCTCAGAACCAAGACTGGAAGCACTGGAAAATTAATTAATATTAAATAATTACTAATTAGGTCAACTGATCTGAGTGAGAATGTTATACTCTACTCTATTAGTCATGATCTAATCTGTATACCACTTAATAAAATTGTGATGAGCAATCATAAGTAAATTATGTTGGAAACTGAGTTGAAAAACTTTATTCTCTCAAAACAGCTGTACTTCTTAACAGAGCAGAGTGAGGAATGTGTATCTACCTCAGTATTGTACTGTTGAGAAAGCAGGTGCTTGCTGCTTGGAAACAGTAAGAATAACCAAACATCACAGAAGTGTTGATAGAAACAGGAAAGATTAAAAAACAAAAACAAAACCACCAAGAAAATCTTTCCTGAAGTTCATGCACCTTGTTTTAGGTGCTGTGGAAAAATATTGTTACTGTTCATACTGCACATTTTTAAGTTTAACTTATAGCGCTACGTATTTTTCTTATTACTAACACAAAAACTCCTGTATTTGCTGGAAAACTATCCAGATCATAGGTTAAGTGAACACGAAGGTGGTAAAAAAAAAACTGATACACATTCCAAGCCAAAGCTATTAAGACTGCCTCATTTATCTTAGGCTGTCATACTTCTAGTCTTTATCAGTCAACACTGTAGATTACTTCAGAAATATCTGGTAATCTGTAAACAGAATAGAAGCACGCTCTAGTAGCTGTTGAAATAGGCTTAAGTGCTGTATTCTTTGTCAAATTTCAGTAATAAAATATATGAGTAAATTCATCTACAGGATAAATATAATGTGAGTGTATTCATAAAGTAATCTGATCAATTCAGAACCAATTTAAAAATTACACCTAATATTTCATAATCCGTATAAAACATCACATAGAATTACTTCTTGAAAGGTGATTGGGAGGAGTTATTAACACAGTTGAGAGTTTCTATCACTTAGAAATAAGAGAACGGAAAGGAAAATATATTATTCTCATCTCTCCCATATATTTACATATCAAATAAGGCCTTATGGGGACACATTGATACATTTAAATTAGATAGTACAAATCAGCACATAATCGTTCAACTCTTTGGATTAACTGGTTTGTATCCCTGAAAATTCTCCCAGAAAGTGCTCTGAAGGTGTGAATCACCTCAGTTATTACACTGCAGTCAGTTCAGACGAACGATGCATACGAATACAAGCTTATATAAGCAAACCAAGCATTTACAGTGCAACCATTTTATATAATACACATAATCATGTAATTAAAATGTGGTTATCTAAGCCTCACCTTCTCCATCTACTAATGAATAAACTGTTGAGTATAAGGGGAAGATGAATCTTTATTACCGACATTTGATTAAATTGCTTCTGAAGATTTTCCCAAACGATTCCTGCTGTGCTTTCTGGGCAGCAAAATATTATTTTCACAATAACAATGAGAATGAAAAGCAAAAAGCTGATAGATCACTGAGGGTAAGGTAAATATCTTTAGTGACAGGAAGATAAAGCTACTACTGAACTCACAAATATAGTTTTTTCATTATTTGCAGGTAAAATTCTTCATCAAAGCACTGATTTGCACCTATTGTCTAAAAATAGAAAATTAATACAGAATTGTAACATCTCATCACACATACTTTCACAGTCTACATGTCCATGCAACTTCATAACGAACACTGAAAATCTAACTGCATATATCACACTAAGAGTAACTTCTATCAACTCCATAAGCCAAAGTTGTCAAACTTTCCTTCAAAAGACTGGGATATGGTGAACTTTAATCAGAAACTACCTTTCTGTTTTACTTCTATGACATAGACCTGGCCTACCTGGTGAGAGAAAATAAAATCTGATTTCATGTGGAAAACAAAGAGTCAATTGGAAAAATGCTACTGTAGCTGCAAGCAGTTCAAACCTTTCCTACACTGGGACAGGACACAAGGAGGACATGTGCTGGGCAGCTGTTCAGGCCTGTTTAGGTACATATAAACATGTTATTTTTACAGACATATCTCCAATGGCACAGACATTAGTGCAGCTATAAATCTTCTTCCTTACGGGATCAATTTGCAGTAATCATTATAATACTATTTCTGCTGTCTCAAACCAAATTCTTTTTCTCTAATTCTTAATTATCCTGTAATGTATTATTTTTTAGTTTTTCTGCTTTTCTTCTTGATTCAATGAGTCATCTACATACAGGACTAAAAATTCCCACTCTTAATATCCTGGCCTAGTCTATTATGACTTCATACTGTGTCTTGCTATGTGGCCTCTTTTATTAACACAGGGATACATTTACCATTTACTTATATATCAAATCACTTAAGGTTAATTTTCTTGCACCTGAAGCATTTACTGATACTGAAGTCCCTATTCTAACAGGACAACTGAGGAAATATGATGCTTTAATTACTAAAAGCAAACAGTAGTGAAAAGATGCATCCTTCTAAATTAATAGTAGTAACTATGTTTTAAATAAGTGATTTGATGATATGAAAGAAGATGCAAATCTTGAATGGCCACTTTACTGTCATTCTTGAAAAAATACAGGAAGAAATCATCTTTCCTGATTAATATTTCTAAACAAAGCAGTATTCTGTTTACTTAAACATAAAACTCCTTATTCCAGTAGAAAACCAAACAAAAACAAACAAACAAAAAACCCTTTTCATCTATTTGAGGCAGGGAAAAAAAAAATAATAATGGAATACAATTCTACCAGCTATTAGAAAGATAACTATCAGACTCCATTCAGGAGAAGGGCATTTGAAAACCAATTCTGTTCGTGAATTATGAGATTTCTTCAGGGGGCATAAGAATGACACAAATAGGCTGACAAAAACTGAGATAGGCAGATAGCCCAGGAAGAAATCCAGGTCTATCTAACAGATGGAGACCAGTATGAAGATGCAAACAATGTAAAAAGCCACCACTGTCAACGTATTTGCTCCTTTAATCACCAACTCTAACCCAAAGTCCATATGTTTTGTGCTACATATGTATATATGAATCTTTGAGAAAGAAAAGACAGTAGAACTTCTGTTTTTTTGTTGTTGTTTGTTTGTTTTGATTTTTTGCCTCAGCATACTAATGTTTCTTTAAAGATATATATTTTTTTCTCATACAGCCAAGGTTAGTGAACAAAAATATTTTAGCTTCTTAGAAATGAAATGGCAGATACAGCGTAGTTTTTATCTTTCTTTCTTTAGAAGACTCAATACTTACGGGGAAAGAAAAAACAAAAATTTCATCTTACATCTCAGTTTAAGAGCACAAAAGAGCAACAGAAAAAAAGCTTACAGTTCAAAGCAATTGTTTACATGATGGAATTATAACTACTTTTTTTTATTTATTTATGAGGGGAAGGACTTGTAAACATTTATTTTCCCTTTTGTCAATATAGGTGGATGTTACTTTTACGGAAATGTTTTTAAAAGGTTATTGATTGGATCTTTAGTTATTAAATGGATAAACAGGTCTACAAAGTTCCATTACATTCAAGAAGGAAACTCTGGCCTAAATTTTTAGGAATCTCTTTTTTGAACAATAATTCATTTTTCAATATTCACATAGAAAAAAAAAAAAAAAAAAAAAAAACCTTTTGCAAATACCTGATAATTCCATTGTTTTAATACCACTACCACTAAACCTAATCTACACAATATAAAAAGACAGCTTGTACTGAAGATAAACTGCTCAGTAGAGAACTGTTGTCCAAATACAAACCTGCTGTCTGAGTTCCTGCCAAGTGAAATAAGAAACACATGGAGACTGAAGACATATTAGCATAGAGTACAATTAGTATAAAGAAAACTCATATTGAAAATGTGGTTCGCATCTCATTTCTGTACAAACATAACTATAGGTACGAAACTCTAGCATAAAAGAATTTAGCAGAGTTCATTCATAGAGTTAAAACCATGAGTTAATACAATAGTGCCAAAAGAAGGTAGTAATACTTCCATTTAATATGCATATAACCACTTACAAGTATGATTTTTCACGTTATGTTTTTCAGAAATAAACTAAAAAATAGAGTCTTCACTGACTGAATATCAGGTTCAGAATGCACTGTCAACACAAAAATCATCTATTTCTTTATAATAGGATCCTGCCTTCTAAAAAAGCCAGCACACCTCATATTTAAGACATCTAAAAACTCATGCAGACATACACACATTCCTCTCAATAATAAGGACAGTATAATGAAAGTGTAACAACAGATTCTAAGAGCACCATCTCACCATTTATTCTTCTTCTCGTCATGGTTTTGCATCCCATGGTTTTAACTCACGACATCTCTGAATTCCCTTGAACACCAAATACAACATTTGTTCTCTTTACAAAGATTTTTGGTTCTCAGAGAAGAAAAACTCCCTGGAAATTGTCCAGCCACTCACTATGAAAATTTTTACTGTAGATACCTTTTCAAATTCAATATATGCAGAAAGATGTCAAATAGAATCTGTGTAACTGACCTTAGATCTCTGTAACAATGCAACACTTAAGGGTTAGTAGCAGTCAGATTTCTTTTTCAACACCATTTCAATATTGTTAAGTAGCTGCACGCTGGAGAAAAAAATGTCTTGTTGGATAACATGCCTCTGAAATTGAAGCACCTGACTTACCTGCCACTGTTTCATGAGCTCCCGGACCATTTGGGGATCCTCTAGTGTCTTTTCCTTGTGTGTAGCATCCTGCAGGACATTAGCAGTTGTTTCAGCTTCCGTAAGCCAAGCGAGGAACTTTTCAAGATCCAGGTAGAATTCCTGCAACATCAGTAGGGCTGATTCCAGTGCGGCTTCACGTTCACTAACTCTGTGCAATACAAAGAGTCAAATGAAGCACACGCAGGAAGAAAATAAGCATCAAACATTAAATCAAAAATATAACAAAGACACACTGTGCATTTTTCACTTACGAATCCAGGTAAGTGTTTGCAGATGCATTAGTTACAATGATGTTCTCGTACTGTGCTTTTGGCAGGTAGAGGCTTTTTGTGTTTTCTTTTAAAACCCTTTCTTAGAAGAAATAACTAAAAACCAAGGAAATAGCTACTTCATTGTTCAAAAAAATCATACCTGAAAAATACACAATATAAAAAAAATATCCTACCGTTTTTATCAAAGATTGTTTTTTTATTTGTCATTAGGAGTACTGTAGCGAAGCATGTTTATTTTTAGAAAGCACAAAATAGTTCCTGGCCTCTGAACAGTGTGATGAATTTAATTATTAGTTTTTAAGGCTTGAAGCCTGTGGAAATTGCATTCAACATGCCCTAATAACTCTAAAAAGGTGCTACTGTTTTTGGTTTTTGAATTAAAAAAAGAATGAGACATGAATTGCAAAATCTCCATCATACATGTGATAAAAGAGAGTTTTTAAATGTAAAGACTACATTATCTTTAGTGAGTAGCTAAACTGTAATCCAAAAGCCCCAAGAATTCTGGTGCTGACAGTTCTTATAATACATTTGTGTTGTATCAGCATTCGTGTGGAATGTAGGCATCCTACATGTAAACACCAAGATTTTACACTAATCTTGATCTAAATAAGGATTTAGAGAAGAGAAAAAGTATAACATCTTGTTCATTACTATGAGTTTGTCAAGGCTATTTAGCCACCGTATTACATGTATATTTGTACAGTATGATGACTGAATACTTTTTGAAGCTCAAAAAACATTTAGTAAAACTACATGATAATTTACTTCATGTAGAAGTAATACAATTGGATATACACCGATATTTAGTCTGCACATGTATGATGATCTGGGTATTCATACATAGACTTGTAATGCAGTTACAGTTGCTTAGATAGACACTAAGATACAAGAATTTATCAGACATAAAATTTCTAAAGTGGCAATTCATCGTCAATTTATCAGATGAGACCAAGAAATTCTTAATCTCTATTTCAAATTGTGTTTTCTTGTCCTTCAGAGACAGTAAAATCCAATAAGTAATACTATCATACCAAAAGCTATTGTATTAGCTAATGTAAGAAAATAACTAAAAAAATTGAGACAAGATTTGCCAGGTGTCACGAAGAACACGTTTTTTCTAACAAACATATATGTAAATTGAAATGGAAAATGTAATAACAGAAAGATTCAGTCAGTCAAAGTACACGAGTGGACAACCACTTCATTTCACTTAGAAAAGCAAACCACACTAAGAGATAATTTCACAATAGCTGCCTCATTTCTGCCATATTTTTTTCATCCTTCAGGATCTTAGTCATTCTTCTCAAACATCTTGTAAGAAAAGTATTTATTCTTGGATTTTATTTCATTCAAAAACTGAGAATGCAACT
Organism: Excalfactoria chinensis; assembly: GCF_039878825.1. Classification (NCBI taxonomy): domain Eukaryota; kingdom Metazoa; phylum Chordata; class Aves; order Galliformes; family Phasianidae; genus Excalfactoria; species Excalfactoria chinensis. Next base: position 109,249,946 of record NC_092825.1, on the reverse strand, counting down.
CAGGAACTGAGAAAGCTATTGAATGTTTCAACTCTCTTCAAGCTACAAAGTCATTCACAGATAGTTTAAAACTTAGACACTGACTGGACTTTGATCTCAGATTCACCTGTCACCAACTACAAGAATTGTCTATGTGAGAACTGTCTTCCAGCCTGGTAAGCATAGCATTTATTAGAATATATCCCCAGGGGCCTCTCAGGACTAGAGAGAAATACAGGTTTAGAATAGTGGAAGGTATCTCTTGCTCAAATTTGTACTCCATCTATATAAAGCAGGTTTGTGCTTAAGCCACTACTCACATTTATAACAACTTCTGTAAAAAGAAAGTTTGATTTTTTATTAAACTAAAAACATAATTTCATAGATATCATAGCTATCTACAGCAATATACATTAAATCAGCATGAACACACGAGAAAAACAAAAACAACAACAAAAACCACTAAGAACCACAAAATCTTTTACCTGGAATCTACTGACTTTACCTATCTATTAATAATGTTAAAAAATAGCATCCCATTTGTTTCATAGAAATCAGAAATTGAGTAATGTACGTAAACTAAAAATATTTTATCCAGTTCTTCAGAGCACAGTTCTATTCTAAGATATGCTTTCTACTGCTATTCCAATTAAATTTGAAGCACATAATAGATAATATCAGCACACAAAGCCTTTGCAGAATCAGGCAAAATAGTTTCTTCACATTCAAGTTCTTCAAAACATGGATTTAACTCCATTCACCACCACTCTCTGGGCCTTGCCATCCAGACAATTCTTTACTCAGCAAAGAGTATACTCATCTAAACCATGCACTGCCACAGAGAATACTGTGGGAGGTAGAATCAAAGACTTTGCTGAAGTCTAAGTAGAATATGTCAACAGCCTTTCCCCTATCCAACAGGCAGGTCACTCAGTCACAGAAAGAGAAGAGGCTGGTCAAGTAGGAGTTGCCGTTCATAAACCTATGCTGGCTGAACCTGTTCCCCTGGTTGCCCCATTGATACTGCATGATTATAGTCAAGATGATCTGCTGTATGATCTTCCCCAATACCAAGGACAGGCTGACAGGCCTGTAGTTCCTCAGATCCTCCTTTTGATCCATCTTGTAGACACCTATCTAGGTGTCAGAGTAGCAAATCTAACTCTAGTAACAATGTCCTGCAAATACAGAGTGAGGAGTTTAGGAGGAAAAAATAAAAAAGGAAAAAAAAAAAAAAGGGGGGAGGGCTGTGGGAGAGGATCTCAGGACTTGAAGCTTTTGCATATATAAGAACACAAGCACAGATTAAATAAATAAATAAATAAAAAAAAATTATTAGAAGTATTACTCTGAATGACCATTTATTTTTTAGAGAAATTTACAGACTACATTAAAAAACAAACAAAAACACCCAGCAATTTACTGATCTGAGTAAAGAAGGAGGTTTTAATTATGAACAATCCACCAGTACTTCTATGATACACAGAAATCGTATAGCCCATCTTTCTCACAAACAAAAATCTTCTACTTATCTACAAACTTCCTTATACACTCACCAGAAAATATTTAGTACTTTGCATTTTAAATATTGCTAGACCTAGCTTTCACTTACATTAATAACTCTACAGTGTATCAATAAGCTTCACTTTACTTGGCTTTCTATTTACTCCAACATTATGAGTATAGAATACAGAAAAGGTCTAAAAATGAAGAGTAAAGCTTAATATAAAATCCAGCATGTGGTAAGGTAACACATAAAATTAGAGCAGAGACCTAAATACATATATTGAACAAGAAATTATTGCACCAAAGCAAATTAAAGCTGTTTTCTTGTTACCTTGTAACATCAAAATATGTTTAATTTTTTAGTAAGTGCTAAGTGTAAAAATGGAACATGACGCAGAGAAACTCTGAACAATACAAACACTATAAAATACTGTTGCAATACTGTAATATGTTCACAGGAATAATGATTTTTAACCAGATGATCCTTCTTTCCTCTGTTCTACTGCAATACAAAAATATCATATCCCTGGGAGAAATACTGATGGTGGAATTCATCTTATTTTGATCTAGACACTCAGAAGACAGGCAACAACACTCCCCCTGCAAAACACAGAGGCAAGCATTTCTGGAATTTAATTCCTCCTCCTCCTTCTCTGTCTCTACAGATTTGTTGAACTAGATTCAAGGTCATTTTTTTTTTTTTCTCTTGACTACGTTGCTAGGTTACATGACTAACTTACATATTATGAAGCTTAAAATTTACACAATTAAAGGCAGATGAGACAGTCCACAGTCTAGTCTGGGTGCCGATTTTTAAGACCAAGTGAGATCAGTGACAGAGAACTGGCCAACACTGATTATCATACGTTTTGTTAGACAACAGAAATCATGGTGCTTTTATTTGAATGTATTGGCTGAAAGTTTCAAACCAGAATGAAGTGAAAGCATTTCAGATGAAGTAAGTCACACAAAATGTGCAAGTGTGAACCCCTGTATTCGTGGAAAAAGGTTAGCAAAGGTTGAAAGAAATAGCAGCCTCTACTGCAAGACACTAATACAATAAGAACTTTTAAAGCTTGTACTTTGAAGTATAGCTTTTAAAGAAGCTAAAAATGTTTGAGAAGATAAAAAAAGTTAAAAATGAAGTTATCCACAGTATGTATGATATTTAAGTCTGTAAGCAAGTTACTGTATTTTTAACTAAAGTTATCATCTGTATTGTGTTACACAAAATCACAGAATCATAGCAGGTTCCCTACAGGAGCTTGAGCAGGAAAGTGCCTGGTTCCGAGTATTTCCAGAGAAGGAAACTCCATAACCTCTAGTCTGGACAGCCCATTCCAGTGCTCTGTCACCCTTACCATAAAGAATTCCTATAATACTTGAAATGAATCATTCACGTTCTTTGAAGATCTATTAGTTTATGTAAATTTGTAAAGCTTATTTACCTTACAATACATGTGGCAAGAGACAGTGCTTAATGTTTTCAGATGCTCAGTTAAAAGGAAACTGTTAAGTGCAGTGCATTATGCCAGTGTACACTAGTCTATGTACTGCAGAGAATGCATACAGGAACGTCTTGAAGAAGAGTGCGCACAGAAATATTTATAATGGGCTAACAGAAATGTATGTTCTGCAGGTGTTTCTTTAAGGGTGATAGAGTGGAGAAATACAGCATCATTCAGCCTTCAACAGATCACTAAATCACACTTCCATCTGCAGTCTGTGGTGATCTACTGTTATTGCACTGTGTTGTAAAATAAAACAACCTGGACTACTGGCTGGCAAAACATCAGTAAAAGGTTTACTTCTGCTCTTCATGTACCTTGGTGTAGAACTGTATTTTCTCCTTTTTGACATTACTATTCTACACAATAAGAGAAAAAACAAAAAACAAACAAACAAACAAAAAACCCAACAACCTGTTACTTGAATTTTCTTTTTCTGGGGCCAACTATCACAAGACAATTTGAATCACATATGTCTGCCTACTAATGCTGGAAACAGTTTATGCCTTTTCCATGAGGACTATTGCACTTCTGCTGGTATGACAAAGAAGCAACTTCAAAACTTTGTTGTAAGATTTAATTTTTCTTACAAAATACAGTTAAACTCTTACTAGTAACTTTTCTTCAACTGCCTTAACTTGAACTGATAATGAAGCAATCATAAAGAGGTAGAATATTTTACCCTCTGGCAGAGTGGAAACAGTAGGAGATGTCTCAGATAAGAAGAGAAAATGACTACCAATTTTCAATTCAGAAATGTAACATGAAATCCTAAAAATAACTCCGATTTGATAGCATTTTAAAACGCAAATTCAAAATAAACTATCTGAATTTATTTTTGGACTTCTGCTTAGAGAAAGTTCCTTCCAGAACCTAACAATTGATAATTTATAGTGACAACTAAAGTTATTATATGTTAATATGGGACTGATTATCAAATTAACTCTGGAATGCCTCTGAAAACTCTTCCCAGAACACTCTGAAAACCATTCTCTAATTCATGATCTGAAAGGGTTATTCCAAGTTGACAGAATGACTTTTTCTAATATTACCTGTATATAACTCCATCTTTGAAATTACTTCTGTGTAGCAAAGATAAGAAAGCCGCAAAGTGCACCTAAGGACAGAGCTACAAAACTGGCATCTGAATTTCTCCAGAGACCAGAGTTCAGATGTAGTTGACTCTTAACCAGAGGCTCTTGGTTTTCACTGTTCTGGGTGAGGAACCAGGAAAGCTTTGATGTGCTGCTACAGAACTCTGAACTCTAAAGATTGTCTCTCAAGTTTTTTCTACTATTTTTTGCTTTTGTCCTTTCATGTAAAGACTAAGGGACAAGCCTGATGAAAAATCTACTTCTAAAAAGACAGAAGTAGCCTTCTAGAATTCTCTGTCTGATCTTTATCCCTGCTAATACTTCCCTGAAGACAGTTGAGGTGGAGAACTGAAGGAAAGATTTTGTTTCATTGGTGAAAAGATTTTTGAACGAACCAGATAAAAATGCCCTTGTTGGTGCCTGACGAGAAAGCTCAGGCACCATTCTGCTGATTCAGCCATCTGAAAAGGATTCCCACCACTATCAGGGTACTTTCTATATGCATTTATGCACTCACGTTTATGTTTTGACATTGTGATCCAATGATCTACTGAGATGCAGGAGGGGAAACATAAAAGAGTAGTTAGATGCTCTGCTAAGCAATATGCAATTTTTTTTGTTGTTATTTTTCCTCAAAACATTTTCTATTGTAAAACTGCAAAACATGAAAATACACTATAATAACATGTTTCTGGTGTTTATGTACTTAAGAAAATGAATGTAGCAATAGACAAAACCTATTTATTTTAATACTGTTCACTGGCTGGCTTGTTTCTATACTTATCACAGTTTTCTCAATATAGTCAGTCTTTGAGAAAATAACAAAAATAATTTAAATAAACAGCATTTTCCTTTGAACTCATCTCTTTGTTATTGAAGACACTAAAGCAATTGAGAAGCATATATTTGAATTCAGGCCGTTCTTTAATTTTCTTCATCAAAGTACCGTTGATATTTAATGAGAAAGAAGGAATAAAGGAGGGAAGTTATATATATCCACAGTGTTTCAGATCAACACTGGATATTAATCTACCATTTCTTCTGCACCATTATTTGTCACACTGAGAAGGGTTTCAAAAACCAAAGGAAATATCGCACACTAGAGAACAAAATCACATACGCACTTTAAATAACTCATTTTCAAACAAGCACCTGCTGATATCAGTGCAGAGGACCTATGATATCAAAGAGGAAAACTCCTCATTGGCCTTTTCTAACTAAACAGATCATCTGAATTCCTTTAAAAACTCATTTAATGTTATGCTTTATTTTAGTGAAAACAATTTATGTTTACTTGAGATTTCTTACCCATTAATAAAATTTAAGTAAAATAAATCATTTTCCAGAGAGGAAATGTTAAGAATTCCTAAGTTGTTTTTTTTTTTTTTTTTTAAAAAAAAAAAAAAAAAAAAAAAAAAGAATATAAACAGCACACAACTGTCACAGTTGACACACAGACTATCATTAAAGATGACTTATAGGAACAGAGCAATGTTCAAACAAGATATATATATATATATATATATATATATATATATATATATATATTAATAGCCCTCAGTATGAACTTCAAATGCTTCAATTCCCCAAAACAAAATTATCTGAACTCACAGAATGATTCCAGTATGATTCTGTATCATCTGAGTAATGTTCCAAGAAAACACGGGGAAATAGGATTTAACAACTCTGTTATTCCCATTAAATAGAGTAGTCAGAGAATGAAGAAATCCTAAAATCCAAATCATTCAGACAGAAATGGTCTCTTATTCTAACAAAAGAAGGAAAGGTTATTGTTCTGATCAGGCCCCCTTCACACTTCACAGTCTATGATACTCGGAATTATGTTTTTCCTTGGATGCCAAAACATTTCATTTTTTTTGAGATTCCAACACAGTCAACATTGCCATCTCATAAAAAGCATATTAATTACTCAGATATAATTTGTTAAGATACAATCTTGGCTTTCTAAGACATTGAAGTGCAATTAAAACTGATGATAAAAATAATTGGGTTCTAAAGGCACTTGTTTTCTTACTCTTAATTACTGTAGAAAACTCAATTTAATAAGACTATGAAATGCACTGATGGCATTACATAAAATCAATTAGGGCTCACAAAGGATACTATTAAACCGTTAGTGCAGATTTCATTTAAAACTGCAACCTCTGAGAGCTGAGCTTTGTGGCCCAGCAGAATAGTGATTTGCTGCCGTTCAAGAGAAATAAGCCTCAGTTTCTAGACTGGAAAGCTTCCCTGGCAGCACATACAGTTCTAATTGCATCAACTCATGTTAAATAGCAGAAAAACTAAATAAACACCTATGTAACACATCATTTTTCCTTCTCTAAAACCTGGATCTGAAACAGTACTCACATTACACAAAGATGCTACGAGATAGATAGAATGGAAATATTTTAAAACACCTATTGCTAAATCAGTGTATTTTTACACACACAGAACTGCTAAAAACAGAAATAAAAAAAGATGGCAGTCATTGTCCAGCTGAGTGATATTTAAGTCAGAATCAAGTGATAGCCAAATCTGGTTAGCATTCATATAAGAAAGTGTACACTGTATACTGTATCTTATCTTCATAATCTAATACCGTAATATTAGCTGTAAAGAATCACTCTATATCTTATATATGTAGTTACTGTTTACTATTCAGGTGTCAGATTCCTTCAGAAATATGAAACTGAATAAGTTCCTCACAATAAGAAATTACTGGGATTGAAATAGTCCTGCTGCAGTAACAATGTAATACAAAAGCAAATATAACTGGAGGTAATATGAAAATGCAGAGAAATACGTAACAAATGATCATTATGGAGCATCTACAGAACTGGGAAGAAAACATATATCTAGTTTTCTTGAGGTCATATAATTAAAAAAATAAATAAAAATAAAAAATAAAAAAAAATCCAGAGCCAAATTCAGTAAGTTCAGGAAACATTCACTGCATTCAGCAGAACTCAATAAATGTTTGATATCAAAACCTTCCAGACAAATTTATAATGTCACTGATTCAAATGGAATGAGACATTTTGTGGTAGTCCTACCATTATTACCTTAACTCTTTTTTCAGATAAGTTTCAAAAGGCAAAAAATTCTTAGCAGACAAATCCATCAAAGAACAATTTTGAACATTTTAAAATTAAAGTGGAAACAGGCATAAGTGCACCAGAACATTATGCTGGGGAGTGAGGAGGTCAGACTATTTGTTTATGGAACACCATGACACAAGAAGATATACCAAAAATATTGCATTCTCCTATGCAATTCTGACCCTTTTCTAAATGTAACTCTTAAACAGCACAGTATTTGTGATATATTCTTTCACTTCAAAGAGCTTTTAAATAATTATCAGCTGACTGATCAGTTGAAAATATGCCTGATTTGGCTTGCAATTCACCTTTTTGGAATCACTCATATAAGAGTCTTTTATAGATTCCAGATAAGTTATCCAAGGCTTAGGGAGATGCATTTTATTTCCCTAACATAGGTAGACATGTTCTCAAATTAATTTCCAAATTTGTTCACAGAAAGTTTCATAATTCTCTGTCTTCAACTAATTGAAAGAAAGCTATGAAGTACACCATAATGTCTTCTAAGGAAATATAGCTTTAAATTTGCTATTATTTATCTAACAGATATATTCAAAACAGTCTTGTATATAAGATGCATTAATGATCACTAAACTATCCTTTATGTGAGATGACATTTCGAAATATCAGGGTTTTTAAGCCTATTTACTTTGTAGTAGGAACTTAGTTCACCTTTAAAAATAATTCTTTTCCACTTAGCTTCTATTTCTAAATAGAAAGCCTAACTCTTGTCAGCTCAAAGTCCCCAGATGCGATTGTATTTTACACAATAGAAACTTAAGACCAAAATCTGGTTGGCAGTCTTCGTCTCAGTTCTGCTTTCCCAATTAGCTGAAAAATTTCAGTCCAGATCATCTTCCAGGAAATATGTTCACATTTACAGTTTTTCAAAGGTAAAATGGCATGGCAATATGTTTGAAAATACTAACTTGATAATCATTTTATTTTATGTTTTATTTTATGAAAAAAAAAAAAAAGAAAAAAAAAAGACTGAAGAATACATTTATATGACTCTGCAAAAAATAATTCTCATCCATTAAATGCATATGAAAAGCCTCAAGAAATATCAAGACTTAACTACAGATATGTTTCCAAATGAATAATTTTGAAAAGTTCATAAGAATTCCAGCCTCCATCTGCCCTTCTATTCATTAGGAAGAAAATAACATAGCGTTTAACTGTGATATAGTTAAAAAAAAAAAAGAAAGTAACTTTTGATTCTGATAAATGAGTAGTAAAAAACATTTTAAGATGTTAATAGAGAAACAGCCACATATTTGGTCATAGAAACACCGAACGGTTTAAGTTGGAAGGGACTTCTGGAGGTCATCTTGCCCTCAAGCAGGGGTGCTTCAGTAAGTTAAGTGTCTTGATGGCCCTTTACTGATTTCCCTTGAATATGTTCAAGTTTCTCTGTACTGTGGAACCTGGAAATGAATGCACAACTGTGGCCTCAGCAGCGCTTAGTAGGGGGAAAAGACTACCTCTCTCCACCTGCTGGCAACACTCCTCCTAATACACCCAAGGTACCACTTCGTTTCTTTGTTAAAAGGGTACACTGTTGGTGTTCTCTGTGAACCCCAGAACCTTTTGCCAAGCTGTTTCCATCTGGATGGCCCCAGCCTACCCTGATGCCAGGGGTTATTCCTTCCCAGGTGCAAGACTTGGCACTTCCCCTTGCTGGACTTCATGAGGTTCCTGTAAGTTCCTTTCTGGTGCCCAGGTGCCACTGGATGACAGAATGACCCTCTGGCATATCAGACACTCCTCCTAGTTGTGTCATCTGCAAACATGTAGAGAGTACGTTCTGTCTCTTCAGTCAAATCACCAACAAATGTGTTAAATGCTAATCTAGGATCAGATCTTGCATAGACCTCAGAGGTATGCCAGTGTTAGGATCCTCCAACAATTGTTCATGACACTAATCACCAGCCTCTCTGGGCTTGGCCATTCAGGCAGTTTACACAGGATCACAGGGGTTGGAACAGATATCAAGAGATCACTGAGTTCTACGTCCCTGCTAAAGCAGGTACCCTATAATATGTTGCACAGGTAGGCATCCAGATGGATCTTGAATATCTCCACAGAAGGTGACTCCACAACCTTGCTGGACGATCTGTTCCAGTGTTTTGTCACTCTTACTGTAAAGAATTTCTTCTGCATGTTTGTAAGGAATTTCCTATGTACAAGTTTTAGGCAATTTCTCCTTCTCCTATCACTACACACCACTGAGAAGAGCCTGGCCTCATCCATTTGCCTTCCACTTCTTTTTAGATATTTATAGACATCAGATATGCCCTCAGTCTTCTTTTGTCCAGGATGAACAGACCCAGGTTACTCAGCCTTTCCTCATATAGGAGATGCTTCAGGCCATTCAGTCCACCTCACTGTTCATATTATTATTTTTTTTAACTATATCTTAGTACGACAAATGATTCTTAGAAATCAAATTAGAAGAGGTATGCAATTAACAGGAAGAAAATTAATGTAAAACATTAAAAATCAGAGACAGCTTCTCGCAAGATAATAATAAGTAAGCTTTTACTATTGTTTATTATTGTTAAGCTTGTCCCCAAGTAAGCACTAGAGAGAGCTACCTTCTGTTGGAACTAACAACAGAATTCATCTGATATTAATACAATTATTAGTTATGCATAGGTGAACCACAGAGAACTTGTTAAACTTCCTATTCAAAATGCAAACAAATAGATGTATAAATGCATTAGTGATTTAAAAAAAACAAAACAGCTTATAGCATTACTCAATCTATTCCATTCTGCCTTTGCAGTGAGGTATGTGTGCAAGACAGAATATAAATAAGCCAAAAAATTGTTCTGCACTATTAGAAAAGACCATCAATAATTCCATGTTTTAAAATAGCCACGAATCTCTAACTTCTCCTATTTTACTGAATTATTTATATATACTGTACATATGCACACGGTACAATTTTATCTACAAGTAAAAAATACTAAAGGTTTAAGAAACTACATATTTTCAAAGACACATGGCATTACCATGACACATTGTTTTTACAGATTTTTAATATATTTATATGGCATTTTGATTTACTGGAGTAATTTATATAGTCCTTTCTCGATTATGCATACCTTTGATCTAAACTAAAGTCCTGTTATCTGTTATCCAGTGCCTGCAATACAGTTTGTCTCAATTGCTTGAAATGCTTAAATATTTTAAAGAAAACTGTTCAAATCTGATCATTTTGTGTGCCACAACTTACTTGAAATGACAACCTGAACAAGAACAGTTTATTTATCTTACTAATTTTAGTAGCCCCAAATATCAAGTAGTGACAGTGTTCTAGCAAATATAATATGACTAGCTCACTTGACACTGTCCAAGCTAACCATGTCATACGTATAGCAAACTGCTGATGACAGCACCCAAAATGTAGTAATATTCAGTTACCTTTAATATTTATGGCTAACGAAATGTTGCCCCTCCACAGACAGACAGTACACAAACTAATACACATGTAGAAAGAGAAACTACATAAAATACAAAAATACTAAGCAGTTGCATTTCAGTCATTTTTGGATAGAAACAGAAATGAAGCCTTCTATGAGATATGAGTACTCAGAGAGATTTCTGCTTTCATGTGTAAATGTAAATCTAGATTTCTTTAATAAGTGTTTTATGGTCCAATAAGAACCTAAGTATTTTGGGAGATGTACTTGCCAAATCTGTATTAGAATTAATTGAAAGAAAAGATGAAAATGAAAATAAAGCAATATTTTTACTATCCACAGGTAAAGTCCCTATACAAGAAGCTATTCAAGAATCATGTCAGGGAGGCAAAATTTTGCTGCAAGAACGTCTTGCATAAAACAAAACAGACTGAAAAAATATAATACACTCAAAGGAAATATTGTACAATCTTGAACACTGGGAGCTTATGCAATTGGCTTTTCCTTCAGTGTATTAATTAACTACTAGGAAAATGGTCTGAAGAGCAAGGTGGAACATTTACTTAGGTTAGTCAAGGAGGAAGAATTGGATAATTTCAGATGGTATGAATTATCAGAAATGCGATAGCAGAAAGATTCAAAATAGATGTGCTCCAAATACCAGCCACTACAAAGAACACTGTTAATAGTACTGGGTTCTGGACTATCTGTAGCTTTGAAGAAATTAAGGATTTAAAATCAAGACCAACTGCTTAATGAAGATGTGAATGAACACCAGCACCTGAAAGATCAGTGGAACCAAAAATAGGCATTAATATTATGCCCATATTTAAATCCATTTTACACAGTCTTCACTGGTGACTGGATGGATTTATGGTGTGGTCAACAAGAATGACATGGAGCTATTGGATAGGGTCCATAGGAGGGCCACGAAGATGACCAAAGGGCTGGAGCTGTGCTCCTGTGAAGAAAAGCTGAGGGAGCTGAACTTCTTCAGTCTGCAGAAGAGATGGCTCCATTCTCAGTGAAGTTTTCTAGTTCTTAAAAGGAGCTTATAAGCAGGGAGGAGAATTTTACATGATCACAAACCAACAGAACAAAGAGGAATGGTTAAAAACTAAATGAGAAGATATTTAGTTTAGATATTACAAGGAAATGTTTTACTTAAAGAGTGGTGAGGTACTGAAACAGGTTGCACAAAGAAGTTGTGGGTGTCTCATCCTATCTCATCCAAGGCCAGGCTCCACAGGGATCTGGGCAGCCTGATATGGTGGGTGGCAAGAGGGGTTGGTATTATATCTTGAAATTCACTTCCAACCCAAGACGTTCTGTGATTTTATTAATTCCTTTCCATCCTTTGGAGTAAATCCACACTTACGAGACTTACAGTTCAGCTATTACAAAAAATAAAATAAAATAAAATAAAATCCATCCTCTCATAATCAGGTATATAGCTCATAACAGAGCAATAGAGATTATTAATAATTAACCAACACAGCTGAAGTATCAGCTTCAGCCATGTTATAAGCACTGTGACTCATGGAAATTACTGAATTCTTCACCATTATTAACAGTCAACACCAGCATCTCTTTCAGAGTATATTTTTCTAAACTAACTAAAGAAACAAACAGCAACAACAACAAACAAACAACAACAAAAAACAACAAACCACAGAAATCATAAGTTGTGTTGTTGTGGAGTATAATTTAGATTAAAAAAAAAAAAAAGAAATAAAAAGGACATTAAATTAGACTAATGTCTAATTTCACTTTAATTGATAAAATGAAAAAGTATATACATATAAAATACTAAAAAACAAGAAAAAGAAAAAACAAGATACTAATAAAATAAAATACAGAAAGCAGGAAATGGGTTTTGCAAGCATGGCATTTGGAGTAATACCAATAAATTTGCTTTTAACCATACATTAAGTCAGGTGAAAAAATGGAGCCTCAAAGATAGAAAATACAGTTTAAAGAGATAAAAATAATACTTAAAAAAAAAAAAAAAAAAAAAAAAAAAAAGAAGAAGAAGAAGAAAAAAAAAATGTGGACCTGTATCAGTTCATTGCTGCAGGGCACTATTGTTCTTAGCTGATACATATCAGCTACATAACTGATTATGTCTTTTGTACAAAGGATGAATGTGCAGACATGTCAGCTAAAATGGTAATTCCAGGACCTACTATTTCTTATCATTTGCAGGAGCTATTATTATAGTTTGCAGGGCATATAACATTTAGTGGAAGAGAAAGAGCTCTACATTTTTAAAGTTGTCAGGGAATGTAGCACAGTGCAATTAAATTTTGGGTAATGGTAAAGATGTGATGGATACTGAATGTTAAGCAACATGAACATACTGTGTATTTCCTTTTCACAAGTTCCCTGCTTCCTTTCTTCTTTCCTTTGTAGGTATTAGGGATGTCCTAAAAGCTTTACTCTTACATCTGTGGGTTTAACATCACCTTTCAACAATAATTTCTCACCACCCATATTTGAAGGCATATAAGAATAGTACATTTCTAACTCTGTTTTGCCACTTCCTTGTTTTGGCCAGGATGAGTCACAACTTGCCCCTCTTGCTACCGATTCTTATCAAGAAAGAAAAAAAAAATCATTGTCTGCTGTCAATTACTTTGTCAGTTTATACAACAAAATGTGTGGTCCAAGTTGAAACTCAGAGAAATAGAAAAGGCAAAAAAAACCTTCTATAAAATAGACAAAGTTGGTGACAACATCCAGGAGATCAAGGATTTAACAGGCAGACTGAATGGTTCTTTCAGTTAAGAGTGTGACTGACAAGGCTGTGAGGGGAAGGCTTATACTGTCTGCACTGGAGCTGATCAGAAGCTAAAAAACAACAGAACAACAAGTTCAAGCATTGCTTGCAGTAGCAATGGAACAGTCTGTAAAAAAAATCCCATAGAAAACACTGGGAGAAAACTAAACAAGGACATCATGAGAATAATAATGCAAACAAAAAATGACAACTAAGGTCAAATTCCTTTGTGCTGGCACTCTGCTAGTCCATCAGCTTTATTAATTTCTGTTCAGTTGTTTGTTTTAAAGGACATGAAGCCTGATAAGATGTCTATTGAGGGGAAAGGAAAGGCATTCATTTGTTGCAATAGGCTCTGGATGAGAACAATAATCAGTTTGCTAATTTATCTGCAGACTAACAGGAAATAAAGATTGGACTTTCAGGGCACAGAGCACTAGCTTCTTTTGTTGATGAAACAGAGACCAAAACTCTCAAAGCTCTCTTCTGAAAATCTTACCTTTAAGAAAAAGAACAACACATTTGTCTTAATTTCCTAAAGGATTAAGTACAAAAATATACATTCTGTTTTTCTCTCATAGAATCAGGCTTACTCGCAGCTCCCTTAGTACCTGGCTCCTTCTATTCCTCCCATGGATGCAAAAGAATAAGAATCGTAGGGAGTGTTTCCATAATAAGCTCTGAACATAATTCATGTTAGTACATGAAATTGCTCTCCACTTAGAATGCTGTGCTGTAAACTATGTAAGAATTTTGTCCTCTTGGGTTGCACTATAGCATTACAACCGTTTCGTTTGCATAACAAAGGAATACAGTTCAGCAGAGTAAATGCAAACAAAGCATAATATTTACTTTCACTTTAGTCCAAAATAAAATCAAGTATGAGGAAAAAAAATGAAAATGGAAAAACGTATCATGTTTTTAAAGTCTTTCGAATATTCTGCTTCAGCTTCTTCTGCTTAGTTTAAATAATTGACTTGCTTTCAGTACTTGAGGCTAAAGGTCTCTTTGAGAAATGTCAGAGCTGTCATCCTCTCTAATTTTCTGCAATGAAATCATTAACACTGGATTACAGTTAACAACCTAACCCACTACATTGTAAGTCAACTGAATTCGTAAGTCTAAAAAAGCTCAGCAAACCACCTGCAGGACAAATAATTTGAACAAAATGTATTTAAGAACAATGGCCCTTTTCTCTTAGAGGTTATTTCAGTTTGCCTATGTGGACTCAGCAAAACTCCAGATGATCTATTGCCTTTCTGGGAGTAATAGAGTTTCTTGCTCACAGATGTATCTATTCAAGTGGCAGGGGCATTCAGTTTATTCACACCGGTATTAAGATTTAAGAAACTTGTCACTGAAGTCACAAAGTCCCACAGATTCTTTTAGAAGAATGCAGACACTACCCTTTCCTGAAATAACTCAAGAATACTTTTTTTTTTCTTTTTTTTTTTTTTCCCCAATAGTAAAAAAAAAAAATCCTCAAAATCATAGGAATATGATCACAAAGGTAAAAATGACCAATCATGCCACATTCTGAGTAGCACTGCTTTTTCAGTTCTACCCATCAGGCTTTTGAAAGCACTGCACATCCAAGACTTTCCTCTCACAAAACAAGCTTTGGTACCCTCAGTTGACTTTGCATCTTGGATCCGCATAGCGGTGGCAGTGCTATAGAAGTGCAGGCTGCTGAGAGGAAAACAAGGTAAGGTGAAAATTAGAATGTAACCAGTCAAGATGACTTTCAAGAAGTTAGCTTCAAACAGCATTTACGTCCTTCTATATATTATCCTATAAGCAGCTGAAATGTCATCATTTGTACAGGTACTGTGAAGAAAAAATGATAGAACAATGCTAAGTGATGCAATTGCTGACAAACTTGAGATTGTATTTTCTATGTAAATATTTGTTTCAGGGTGTAGGCAGTTAGTAGACTGCCTTTCACACAGGTAACCTATATTTTGTCTATCATCATAAAACAATCCTTCTCCCTAAATATCTGTATTTGGTTTAATCTTTAATATTTGTAGAAATGCTGAGGGGTGATATTTAACACAGTAAAACATGAAACAGTGTTTTACAGGAACATTAACAATTGAAGGGAAAAAAGCAAAAAATACCTTAATCCTTTATCTTTAAAGATACTAATATTTTAAACACAAAAGTCTAAATATTTTCACATGACAAGAAGGTAATAAAGACTTGGCAAATTTCAGAATTTACCAACATTAGAAACTGCTGGAGAGAAGCTTTGGGGAAGCACAAACTGCTACACTGAGGAAAGCAGGCAAATTAGTTTCACAAAACTGAAAGGAGTTCAGTATGTTTTTGTCTGGATTGAATGCCTTTTATAAGCAAACAAATAACAACAATTAAAAAAAAAACAAAAACAACACACAACTTAGTTTCTCTTCATATTCAACAGAACTGTCAACAGGGCTACATTACTTCTTGAGATATGAGGATGTATAAAATTATGTACCCTTTAGCACAATATTGGATGCATTATCTGAGACTGCAAAGTCTTGCTTTCATTTAACATGGTTTCTTCTATGGACCGAATGAAAGAATTTAAATTCTTATAGAATCAAAAATAAGCAAAGATCTCAAAGACATGTATGTGGCAAAACCCTAAGCTGAAATTTATTTTCTTAAATTACAAACTGGATCAATATTAACATGTACTATCAAAGTCTCTTACAAAACAAAAGAATTGCCCTACAATTGCAATGCTTTCCACCAGTTTTTGCAGATTTAAATTATAATCTATTGTTAAGCTGCTGTGGATAACAAATTTTGGCATGACATACTGGTTATAAAATTAATGTAACTACTTTCTTGAGTCTCACAAATTGTTTCAAAGACAATAAAAAAACTATCAATATGAAGAAAAAATAAATATTAGCAATTGTGGCTAGTTCAAAATCAGGATATCTACCTGGGACACTTGATCGATATCTTGTTTATCGGTGGTCTTATGTTTGTATAGATTTCTCGCTCAAATTCACAATAATACAGCTCCATAGCCAGAACAACTACAGGCACAGAAGTACAGGCAAGGTTCTCATGGTCACTAATATTCTTCATTTAGTTGTTTCACTGCACTCAAATAATGTGTGTCTGCACAAAGAAATTTAAAAGCTGTTCATGCCCATGGAATTACACTGATTTTAGGAATGCAGATCAACCCTCAAAACAGAGGAAGAATGGAAAGAAAACTACTGAGCTGGCTTGAAGCATCTAGAAGAAGGATATGTTAGTTTTTAAAAATAAAGGTACAATAATTCTTTCTTATCAGCAATCCAAGCCTAAATGAACAAATGATAACCTCTTCAGAGATGTCCTCCCAGAAGGTAACAGTGCAGGTACACTGTATAGCTCTCCAGTAGAAGAGTCAAGCTGTCTCTCTAAATATCCATTGTACATGTATTTTTATATGTACATATACAAATGTACATGAACATGTTTATATCATCTTCACAGCTCATGTACTGTAGTAGGGTAAAAAAAGATACTTTTTATAGTTTGACTGACGTGTGCATCCTGTCTCATCCCAGGAGCCAGAAAAGCATCTTAAGCAGCAAAAGCCAGTAAACACGTGGCAGGCAGCCAGAAGTTCCATTGACATTGAGGATGGGAACTTGCGGAAGATACAAATATTTGAAGGTGCCTCTTACACAAGTGATGGGTTGGAAACCTAAGCAATTATCATAGTACGTACGCAATTATCATCATAATATATGCTCCATATAAGAAAGATATAAGTACCTTTTCAGTTTAATATTAAAGTTAGTGAAATTTATATGCATTTGGTGGATTCCCAGGAAAGGAGCAATTTTAAGCATGTTTTTATATTTTATACAATTATTCACATAAAATATGTGCTCACAAATGAAGGAAGCAACACAAAAGTACCATAACGCAAATTTTCACGTATAGTAAATGAATAATAGCTGTTTTCTTCATTGTGCCATTTTCTCTTGAGAACACTTTAGTGCTATTTGTTATATTTCAATGTTATAAAACAAAACAGTAAGTCTAAGGGTAAACATTCAGCAATCAGCTGCAAATCTATTTAAGCAAAACAAAACACAAGCTGGCAGATGTTGCCTTAATGACTTAAAAACTTGCTTTGGCTGAACTATTGCCAATAGGCAAAGAGCAACACTGCTGCAGCTTGCCTGCCTGTTGTTCTACTGATCTGGTACACGGGAAGGAGGGTTTACACTTTACACACCAACACTCAGTTTTCACAGAATCACAGAATTTTTCAAGGTTGGAAAAGACGTAGAAGATCATCTAGTCCAACCATCACCAATACTTCCCAGCTAAATCATATTCCTCAACGCAACATCCAAACGTTTCTTAAACACTCCTATGGTCGGTGACTACCACCTCCCTGGGCAGTGCATTCCAATGCCTGACTACCCTTTCTGAGAAGTAATACTTCCTAATGTCCAGCCTGAACCTCCCCTGTCGCAGCTTGAAACCATTCCCTCTAGTTCTATCACTGTCTACACGAGAGAAGAGGCCAACCCCCAGCTCACCACAACCTCCCTTCAGGAAGTTATAGAGAGCTATAAGGTCTCCCCTGAGATTCCTCTTCTCCAGGCTGAACAATCCCAGCTCCCTCAACCGGCTCCTCATAAGGCCTGTGCTCCAGACCCCTCACCAGCTTCGTAGCCGTCCTCTGAATACGTTCCAGGGCCTCAATGTCTTTCTTGCAGTGAGGGGCCCAAAACTGAACACAGTACTCAAGGTGCGGCCTCACCAGTGCTGAGTACAGGGGGACAATTACCTCCCTGTTCCTGCTAGTAACACTGTTTTTGATGCAAGCCAGGATGCCGTTAGCCTTCTTGGCCACCCGGGCACACTGTTGGCTCATGTTCAGCCGAGCATCAATCAGTACCCCCACGTCCGTTTCCTCAACACAGTCCTCCAGCCACTCCACCCCAAGCCTATAGCGTTGCCTGGGGTTGTTGTGGCCAAAGTGCAGGACCCGGCATTTGGTCTTGTTGAACCTCATCCCGTTGGCTTTGGCCCAGTTCTCCAGCCTATCCAGATCTCTCTGTAGGGCCTCGCTACCCTCAGGCAGATCGACACTCCCTGGCAAACCACATCAAAACAGACTGATACACATCAATTCTTTTCAAAAGAAAATATGCACAAAATAATTCGGTCATTTGAATTAAGACCATTTGAAACAAAATTCAGCACATGAATAAGCACTGATAAAATTATTTCTAAAAATATCTGAAACATGGCCAAAACTATTTGGAATATATTTCTACATCACTACCAGGTCACTGAATGACCAGAGTATTACCTACTCGTGGTCTAGATGAAATACTCAGTGATATATCTGAAATTGTTGCATACTCAGCTCAACGGAGCTAACTTCTTGTAGCCTGTGATAAACATGTCAAATTCTTTTACTCAGAGCAAATATAACTTTATAGATTAAAAACAAACAAAACAACAAACTACCCAAAAAACATCAAGACAATCTGTTGAGAGCTGAAGTGAAAAGGGAGAAAAACAAAACAAAACAGGACAACATCAAAATACAACTATTAAATTAGCATTTAAATCATCTGAAGACCCACAGAGACCATCTTCTCTTTCCATGGAGCTACTTAACAAAACATCTTTAGATGTTCTTTCAGGACCTCACTCAGGAGCTTCTCCATGACAAAAAAGATTGAGTACTGTTTGTTACAAAACTGATAAATCCGCAGGTTCAGAAGGGCTCCCAAGTTCAAGCTTTTGGAAAACTTCAGTTTGGTCCATGTTTAACAGCTCTTAATGAAAGTCTTCAGAAAAGCTTATCAACTAATGTTTGCAGCCTCATTTGTCAAGTTCCCAAATCCTGGGAAATCTTGGAAACATTATACATAAAACTCTTAATTTAAGTATTATAAGGGTAGCAAAGTATAGTAAGCAAAACCTACAAAATCCTAGTTTTACAGTTAAATCTACAAGCTTAATCCTACTGTCTTGTACTTCTTAATAAGAAATGCCAACTCAGACATCTAAGCAGCTCTTTTTTAAGTCATGAAATGTTTACTCCAGTAATTCATCAAACACACAAGCTGTGAACAACTCTGGGTTTTGAAAAAACTTGCAAGGAGTCTCTTGAAGAATTTGTAATCTCTGTTAGCCTATGGTACTCAGCTGATTGCATGCAACAATAGCAATTAGCACATTAAAGAAGCATGAGGCAGACTTGCATCTGTGCTTGAACCATCAACAGACTTACAGATGCCTTCCTTGCTATAATTGCTACCTGAGCAACCACTGCAGCAACAGCTAGAGTTGGCCTTGAGAAGCACAAAGCTATCTCACCAAATGACAGCTATAGTTCTACACAGAGGCAAAAACAATTCCCTCAATTCTGACATCTAACCATTCCGACTCACTTTACCTACTCATGGGGAATAGTTTGGAGCATGAGATATCCACTCTTTCTCATGTAGGAAACCATCCATCCAGTTTCTTACGCTGCAGATAGTAAAATACTTTATTTTTCAAATATAACTACCAGCAATAAGGCTAAAATGGCTACTGCTATTTTACATAGGTGTATATATAAATATAAGCTATATAACATATAGCTTGTAGAAATACAATAAAGACAAGCAAATATTCACTAAATGCTTACACTAATTTCCCTGTTTATTATTATATATTTTTATATATTTTTTTAACCGTTTCTCATTTAAACAGGTTTTTAAGTCAGTTGCAAGCCTGCTTTAGAAAAAAATGCTGCTAAGTGGCTCATTCATACACATATATTGATCTCATAAAAAATTGGTGTGAATAAATTTTGTAGTCATCAGTGACTTAAATAACATCCATTATGCAAGATCTTCTGAACTTATTATATATTTAAGGAAATAACTTTTCTGGCTTTCTTGATAGACTTTAATTAAAACATATTAAAAACTAACATAGTTTTAGTTTCAGTTATAAGCTAATCCAAGATACAAAACTCATTAAGACATCTTAATTTTTATGTATCTTATCCAGTGTACAATTATATAACCCCCTTTTTACTACTACAGTGAAAGTCATTTTTTATTGAGGAGTATTCTGATTTTATAGATTGTATATTGGATGATCCACGATTTGGTGACAAGCTGAAAAAATTGCTTTTAGTAAGGAATTGCTATCTACATGAAACACTGCAAGACTGTGAAATGTAATCAAGAATGTGATCAAGGATCTAATAAAAACTTCTTGACTATAGATTTGCTTCAAAGCTTCAGGATAACATTTCTACTTTGTGCCAGCTTCAATAGGATATGTCTGTAATTTTCAGACCCAGTTCATGACTCCAACAATATCACTGTAGTGATTGTGATGCAAAGATAGTACATTGAAATACGTTGCACTTCATTTTAAATGGTTAAAATATATAATCTACCAACTGAAGTTACCTGGCAAGTGTTTACAGAAGAGGAGAATTGAAAGGAGGCAAATGTTATGTGAGACAATTAACTGGCATTCCAAAGACACACGTCTACAAAATACGAAAGAAGAACTGTCGTCATTCTTTACCTTTCTAACTGCATCCATGCCATTTTCAAAACTTTTATTGACAATATTCTCCAACTAAAGCTGGACAGTGAATGTCAGTGAATTTTATTATCAAACCTAATAACAGAATTTATGTCCTACCTCTTATTGATTGTAGCCCATGTTGCATTAATGTTATCTGTCATCAGTTCTACTTTTCTGGTGTCATCTGCTGAATAATCGTGGAGCAGCTTAAGTGCCACGTCATTCACCACTTCTATATTCATTTGCCATTGTCGTATTTCTTTTGAAAATTGCTGAAAAACGAAAAAAAGAAAAAAGGATAAAACTCAGAATTATTTAAAACCATTACACACGTACTATGAATTCAATGGAATAGGAGATGGGTAATACCACCAATATAAAAAATAAAAGAAGGACTTCCACAGGACTGATAGCTAAGGTTAGATTCTTTTTATTTATTTATTTATTTTTAATTACTTTTTCTTTTTTATTTCAGTTATAAGACAGCAGGACAGATGCTAGTCTCTGTGGGGATTAAGCATCAGAAATACTATATGTCAAATAAAACATGGAAGCTCAAATTGATAAAATTTAGAATGCTGATTGTTCTTTTATGCAAATGAATGTATGGATGCATTATTATTCCTTCTACCTGTGATACTGAAGAACACTGTGATGGAAAATATAATGAAATAATATTCTCCACCTAATTTTCTTCTTTATAATGTGACATAATACTAAAGTTTTAATAAATAATGCCAATGCTTTCACATTTATTTCTTTGTAATGTATTGTCTTAATGTTTTGTTTATGTAATTAGTGCCATCTACTGGAATGACACTAAATCTGCAGTAAAGCAAAATTCAAATGGAACGCCTAATATCTTTAGAATGCTAATTTATGATTTTTACCATTGAAATAAGCTTTTTAGATTTTAAACATTCATTCCTTTCTTTTCTCTCTGCCCTCTCCTGTTCATCTTCTCCTTTCTGCCCTGGTTCTTTCACCTGGGCCAGCTGCCTTGCTGCAGCAGCAAGCCAGGAAATCCAGAATACACTTTCAGCCAGAAACCAGATTTTGTGCATTTTTACTGTTAGCCATTTTCCTCACAGAAAATTTCCATATAAATGCACTGAAGCCATGTATTCAATCCATAATGTGTAACAGCAAAATGAAAGAGAAAAAAGAATCAGTGTTTTACTTGTACTTCTGTAATAGGCAAATCTACAACTAAGAAATCAATGGGACAATGCAAATGAAAGGAGACTGTTGAATTTGCCAGTAGAAGCACTAGGTTGCATGTAAAAAAAGTTGCTATTACCAAGACATGGTGGGACCACTCCCATGACTGGAGTGCTGTGATAGATGGATGCAAGCTCTTCAGAAGGGATAGACAAGAAAGGGTGGTGGTGTGACCCTTTAGATTAAAGAATGTTTTGATGTTGAAGAGCTTGGGGTTGGGAATGATAAATTAGAGGATCAGAGGGAATGGGACCAGATGTCGGCTGTAGGGGCAACATTTTGGTGGGGTTCTGTTATAGACTGCCTAAATCAGGAGGAAGAGAAGGATGTGGTACTCTATGACCAGCTTGAGGAAGTTGCGTGATCGCCAGCAGTTGTTCTCTTGGGTGACTTCAACTTCCCTGATATATGTTGGAAACATAATACAGCTCAGAGGAAGCAGTCTAAGAGGTTTCTGGAGTATGTGGATGATAACTTCCTTATGCAGATGGTACAAGAGCCTACCAGGGGTGGTGCCCTGCTACTACTTCTTTCTAGCCAGAACATTTCATCAGATTGACTGTCCACTGCTTTACAAAGAAGTTTCCTCAGCATTTTTTTTTCTGTATTGTAAACTAATGGCTAGTAAATTTTACTTTGAAAATAAGTTTTGTCCAGTTCTATGTAATGTTTACAGCCTTATACAACATTCTAAACCCAGTTTTGCAATAAAAATACAGAAAGATCAATTACATGGCTATTTCCAAAAGCAGTGATTATCATCATTAACTTCAACGCTAATCTTGATGTTACAAGACCAGATCATCACTTAGGAAAGAAATTACTGATATAGAGCTTTGTGACAGAAACAATTTGGATTTTCTACTTTACTGGAAATTGGTATGTAATTTTTCACCAACATTGATGAGCATACACCCTTTTTCAGCTCTTCGTGCAAACACCCGAGAACAATGTGTCAAGGTAAATGGTTTAACTGCCTGTCCTATCAGACTCCCATAAAATTCGGTCTTACGTAACTGTAAGGATTTTTTAATTTATTTCTTTTTTAATAATTGAATTCATGGCATTTTTTGATATCAAACTAAGACAGAAAATGAAAAAAACCCACAACATTAGTCCTTAGCAAATTAGCTCTGAGCTAACTTCTATCTCAAAGGAATCATAGTTTTAATTAGCAGCTACACTGTCTGTAGTTCCTTTCCTTTTAAACATCAGTAATGAGTGTGTCAAATTCTATTATAAACCATCACTGGGCAAATATAAGCTAGTTAAAGATTTTAGTTTTATGCTGGAATTGTAATAAATAAATAAATAACCAAAGGACAGGTGTTGCTGAATTTACTCATATATAAGGATGTGCTACAGAAAAGCATTAACACAAACACTGACTTAGAGTTCACCTAGAGCAGAGGATAATTTTGCATTGACTAATCTGTCTTTAGGCAAACCTATAATGTCTAACAAAACCCAGAACACTTGGTGACTACTTTCTCATGTGAAAATTGTGCAGAGATACAAAGCTGACAAAATGAATATTCCAAAGAATTCATTTAAGGTTCACACTGACATCTCTCTTTCTCTCAATAGAAATTAATAAAATGACAGCTTTGTTTTCATCAGTGTAACAGCAAGCCAAAACACAGCGTATGTACTCTACTTATTCAGGGGACATCAAAATATATGTCTGGCACAGAAGCCTGGAAAGCATTTATTCTGAGGATCTGATATACTTCAGGGTCCTTCAGTTTTGGTTCTGGTAGACAGAAGAAATATAAAGCTGTTAAATTCAAATAAGATTTCAGTTTTGCTCAGAATTCATGACCCCTTATCTTGAGCATGAACACAACAGCTGATGGTGTCACATTTGAGAAGCTTTCATAAGGGAATCGACACAATAGGAATTATTGGCAGACAAAGATAATTCCTCTATGAGGGCTTGTGAAAAGAAAAAAAAAAAAAAAAGGATTAAAAAAAAAAAGAAAAAGAAGAAAAAGAAGATTCTCTAAGACAAATTTGAATATTTTTCAGGCTTGTGGAAAATCAAACAAAAGAACACATGCCTGGAACAGTAGAGCTTGTGGATGTTTGTACTTTCATAAGGGCAAAGCAAATTAAGTTGAGGACTGCCCATGAGCCTGATCACCTTTAACAACTACATTATAATTACAATCTAATATCTGTAACTGTACACAGCATGTAACATTAAATTCATACTGGGAAAGGAATGGCATAAGATACTGATATCCTGACTGCTGTTTCTCTTTTCAGAAGTGAAAAGAATTTGCAGAATACCCTTTCAAAAACTCTGTTCACACGGAGATACATTCTATTAATGAGTGTACAAGTATACTTTTTCTACCAAGAGATGGAGGAGAAAAACAGCATCTTTTTTTTCTCTCCTTCACTAAGTTTTTAAAAAACACTCCATGATTTTTCATAAGGCACACACACTCATGAGCCTCCTGTAAACCTCATATATGCTTGTTAAGAAAAAGTACACATGTAATTCATCTCTAAAATAACACTGTCAATCATTTAGTTATCATTTAGTTATGTAATTTGTGTTTAAGACCTAAGGCACTTCACACAGTGAGATATAAGACCGTCTGTAGAAAACAGCTGTACTTCTTTTAAATAATCATGTCTCTGCTGAGGTTGGCCATTGTCAAAGCTTTTTTTTTCTTTCCTTTACTTTCTTTCTTAAACAAAACACCAGGCAGAAGCCTGAACTCTATCTCTGCTGAAAGACAGAGAGTTCTCAGTGCTGAATGACAGTAGCATACATAATCTCTAACTCTTTACAGTACATTAGTGATTGTCGTTCTTCACCATAATCCAACCATCACAAACAATGACCTTTATGGTATAATCTTAAAGAAGAAAACCACTTCCCAGTTCAAAAGCAAAATGATGATGAAAGTCTTTATGCTTCGTACAGGAAAAAAAAACAAAAACAAAACAAAACAAAACAAAACAAAAAAAAACACAAGAGAAAAGTAGCTGATTTTGTATCTACTTCTAATATCAGAAATGTAATGACTAACTGAGACTAACTGATGATTAAGAATACCAACCATGGAGTTACACACATGGGAGCAAAACCAGGTGATGTGTACTTCACACCACTGTACTTCACAGTGGTATAACACTGTTAAAGGAATAAGGCAAAAAAAGACTGATGAACTCCACCAACTTTATCCAAATGCCTGAGTGCTAGGAGTTAAAATAATAAAAATAATACCAGGTCAGAAGAGTAGAACATATCAGAAAATATTTGTGTAACTATTCTCCCGAATAACTAAAAGGTAATGTTCCATTAACATGAAGGCAGAACTCAGGTTAAAAGGCTATTCAACTGGTTGGTTTCAATCTTGTTTTCCCCAAGCAGAAAATGAGATATTATTAATCTGAAACAGCTGTTCTTAAAATTTATTCATGAGAAATGTCACCAAAGTATGACTATTTTGTTAACAAGAAACTTTAAAGCTGATGCAACATTTAGGGTTTATCTGCATTGCCTGAGGTATAGTTCAGCTAACTAAGTTAACTGAGGTGAATATTTTCAATACCTAAAAAGTGACAATATATTCACCAAAGCCATAAAATTAGCTGTTTCAGATTATTTGCAATTAATAACCTGCCAAGATTGAATTTAGCGAAATTATTTTGTATCAAATCATAAAACACTTGATTTTAAAAAAGCTAGTTTCTTTTTTTTCCTTTTCTTTCCTACTTTTAACTACCTCCCGACAACCTATACAACTTCCTTGTCAATGTAGACAAAAATGACAATATTACAGAGTCCCCAGTTTGCAGTACCAGGGCCTCAGAAAAAGTCTGGTGAGCAGAACAGATGAGAAATACTTTTTCTGCAGAAGAAGAGGTTTTATTTCTGCAAGATTAACCAGCTATTTTCTATGACTTACAAGACCAATTTCATTCAAGAAGTATGTGACATACATTTGGAAATTACTTTCTTACTAAATTCCTGTTGAAAATGGGAAGGGACAATGGACTTGTCTTAGAGGTGTCTTACAGGACATCTGCTTTAACAATCTAACCAATGCAAGCAAAAGTACTTTCAATCATCTATCAATATTTTGATTATTTATCTTAAATTCCTATTTCTTAATACTGACCTTAAGCTCAGTGTTCTGCTTTTTCAGAGCTTCCACGGTATAGGAAATGTCTTTCCATGACTCAAGCTTTGCTTTTGCTTGTTCAAGAACCTGCTCAGCTTCTTGTTTAGCTTCTAGCCACTGTGTTGAATCTTTTTGCATCTCATGAAGCTGTTGTCTTCGGCTTTGGAGGTATCCATGCACATCATCCCACTGGCTCTGTATCTTTTCAACTGGTGAAACATAAAAGAAAAAAGAAAAGCAAAAGTTGAGTAGCTTAAAAACCTTTTTTTTTTTTTTTTTTTTTTTTTTTTTTTTTAGAACAGAGTAAACATTTCTGGAAGTTACCATACTGAAGAGCTCTTGTACTTTTCAACTGTGACTGCAACTAAGTTCAGTTTAAAAGGAAGAGCGGATAAACTGCTGTGGACCCCAGAGTATGATACTATGGTGAACATTCTGTGTTTTGACGCATATTAAGACAAAAATGCCTGGCTCATGACTCAAACAGCATTAAGAAACTCAGTCACATTTGAGAGGTAAGAACAGCAATCAACTTTAATTCTTACCAAACGAACTCAAGGCTTAATAATTTTGAAAAGCAAGCCCTTTAGGGACTCCAGTAATTTTGTATTAAGATTTATTGCAAGATATAATTAATGGTTACACTTTCCTAATTCATTAAGGCAAATGTTAGCAGACTGCAAGGGCTGTCTAAAACACTATTTGAAAGAAATGTGATTGTGGTGAACATAATAATCACTAGTAGCGTAGCAAATCTGCTAGTTAAAGCACAAGGGGACCTAGTCTTCCAAAAAGACAATGTAACAAAAAATAAAATAAAATAAAATAAAATAAAATAAAATAAAATAAAATAAAATAAAATAAAATAAAATAAAATAAAATAAAATAAAATAAAATAAAATAAAATAAAATAAAATAAAATAAAATGCACAAGGGCTTCGTTCTACAGGAAGAAATAGTTGCTTTGTTTAAAATCTACAGAATTTTCCTGAGATTAGTCAGCATGAAATTATTTTCTTTAAGACTCCTTCACTACACTAAAAATTCACAGATCTTCCAGAGTAGGGAACAGAGATTCCTAGAATACTTGAAAGCAAATGAAATCATTGAACCAATACTGCATCATAGATCCAACACTGCATCTCACATTGCACAGCTGATTCTGGAGGCTAAAGACTCAGGGGATGAGAAATGCTTCAGCAGGGAAAGGAGAGCTCCGCCTATTGGTGCTCTTAATCTTTTTCAGGAAGAAGGGATAGAGATCTCTGTAGGGACTCAGCTTAGGGAAGGAGAAGAGAAATGGTCAATATCCCCTCCACAAGTCTGGGGAAAAAGTCTGTGAGTAAGCACATGTGGCAGCATGTTCAGATCAAAGGAAATGCAAAACAAAATGAGGAAACAGAATGGGATAAATGAAGCACAATCAGACACGCCAAGAATAGCCTGAATGGTGGATAGTGTATTTTTGCTATAACCTTCAGCATATACCTTAAACAACAAAGAAACTGTGGTCTAAAGGAAGGGTGTATAACAAAGATGTTCTGGAACTGCTTAAATATAATTTTGATGTCATGGCTAGAGCATGAGGCTCAAGGGTTTTGCTGAGCATCTAGGGGGGAAAAAATAACTGTTTCACAGCCAACCAATTTCTTTCAGATAATTACTCCAGCTCCTTCCCTGTTACACACTGAGACGTACAGTATGTCAACTTGTGATTCTTGACAACATGGAGAATTTTGACATCAGAGCACAAAAACAGAGCTTATTGTAGTTGTTCATGAGATAACTATAAAAATCACACTTATTTTTGCTTCATTATTAGTTTGTTCAGTTTTTTTTAAGAGTTGGATTAAAATTGTTGCAGAACTCCCTCAGAAGAAAACTGAGTCTACAACTATATTAATTTATTAAAACAGCTATTCTAAATAAGAAATGCTTGTGTTTCTAATCAATGCAAAATCAATACATTTCTAGATGGATACAATACCCATAGATTTGTATCCAAGTAACATATATCATCTGTCTGTTTTTAGGGACTGCAGTTCTCTCAGCACGTCTGAGTTTTTCATCATGTACCATGGTCCTGAGACTACCATGAACAATTCTTCCACTCATGACGGGGAATAAGGCTGTGTCATGAAAAATGTATTCAGGACATGTCAGGAGCCAATTTACACAAGTGATTGAATAGACTTGCTCTAACTCTCTGAAACTCATTTCCTTGTGAAACACTTGGGTTACCCCCCACAAAAAGGAGGGAAAATATAACATCTGATATTTAACATAGTGTTTTAAATACGTACAATTATATATAATCATATATAACAGCTTTATAATGCAAAGTAATTTTGTTTTATTAGATATTTGAAATAAAGAATTCAGGAATTTACTAGGTTGTCTGAACAAAATCAAGTTAACAACTTCCTTTTCTCGAACCAGTGAATGACTAAAACATTTAACAATGCATTACAGTTGAACATAAACACATCATAATGCCCACAGAGCTAATCTGGCCATTCTAAGATAGACTATACCAAATAGTGAAGTACTACAGAAGTCAAAATATACTGAGATAATTTATTAGAGAAAGGTCTATGACAACAGTTTTTAATTTACTGTAAAATCCAAATCTCTTCGCTATTTTAAGTCCATTTCTACTAAATGATACTCTCACTGGGATGCGGACCCTCAGTCTGTCTTTGAATAATTAAAAAAACAAGCACCACTAAAGCTGAAAATATTATCATTCACTTCCAAAATGTATTGAAAACCTGTGATTTGAATCAGTGTTTATTCCGAATACATATATACTGCTCCTGTGTATACTCTCTAGTGGATTTTTTTTTACACAGAAGGAAATACTGATTGCAGATTTATGCCAAATGAAAATCTGAAACCCAGTCTATGTTGTCTTAGGACTGATCCCAGCAACCTTCAAACTGCTCACCATCAGTCAGACTTACTGACTGCAAAGGAAAAGGATCAGAGAAGTGCTATTCAAAAGGTTGCTGGAGCAGTTATTCAAGAAGCGCACACTGCTGGCTCATGTCCAGCTCCTTGTCCAGCAGGACCCCCAAGTCTTTCTCCACAAGGCTGCACTCAAGGGGCTCTTCCACCAGTTTGTATAAAATCCTGGAATTGCCCCAGCCCAAGTGCAGCACCCTAAGCTTGACCTTGTTCAACTTCATTAGGTTCACATGGGCCCACTTTTCCAGATCCCTCTGGATGGCTTCCTTTCCCTCCAGTGTACCGACTGTACCACTCACCTTGGTGTCATCTGCAAACTTGCTGAGAGTGCAATGAATACCAGCATCTATGTCATAGATAATCTAGCTAAAAAAGTAAGATTTGGCCAGAAAGAGTAACATAATTACTCTTATTTTATCTTAAATCACAACAGAATACTACTGAACTCAGACACTGATTTTTATATTTTATAGCAGAGATCACTGAACCCACATACAATGATGACTACACAATGAAAACATCCAGATAGACAAAAACAATTTGGTTCCATGTGCATTATTAAAACCACTGTAGTACAAGGATGTGGAATTATAAGTAACTATATCAAAAGGCTGTTTTCCTGAAGTCTAAAGCACCTCGGTTTATGCTGCTCATATCACTTAAAAGCTGTCTTCAACATTTCAATATTTAAATCTCTTTTTTACTATGGCAAACCAAATTTGCCATAATGCCAAAATGGATATTTGTACCCAAATTTCTTCCTCATTAATTATTTAACTAATTTTGGAAACAGCACAGTATTTTTATTGTAAAAGTTATTATTCAAAATTATCTCAAGAAGATTCCTAGTTATTCAGCATAGTATTCCTTTACCAACCAATCTGCAAGGGGACAATCCGAAAAACAAAAAAAAGCATTTTGTTCACAGACTTAAGGAAATAATTTAAATTTGTTTTATCAATCTATGTTGCCATTATTTGAATTTATAAACAAAACATATTTCATGAGTAACAAATCTAAATTGAGTATCAGAATAAATAAAAAAAAGTGTATACACATTTGTAAACTCAATAGAACACACAGTAGTACTCACAGTATGCTTACACAAGCCTGTCAAACATCTTGCTAATAAACTGTCCAAGATAACATATTATACAAATTAAATCTTGGGGGATCTTTTCCACATCAGGCTATTTCAAAACCATATTTTTCCTAAACACAGTGCTCCAGCTGAAGTCCTCATTTTACTTGATTCACACAAGATTTGCACTTGCTTACAAGAAAAGCACCCCAGCAGGGCTTGCTCCAGCTGCTCCAAGTCCAACACTAAAGTTCCACAGATGATTAAGTAATTTCAAGGCAGTTATTATATTTTTCATCACTACTGTTCACTAGCTGTTCAACAGTGACTATGACACTAAGGTGGGCAAAAAACATTCTGATGAACTATCAGCAAGCTTAGTAAGCCAGTAGAAGTAAGAATAAAGCAAAAAGCAAACAACAACAACAACAAACATTTTAAGCATTTATTTCACAATCTGGTTATCACTGATTTAGGATATGGAGGGAAAAAACGATCTTGGTGAAGAAGGCTACTGACTTAAGATTCAATTTTGTATATTTACAAGACTTTGTTACACTTTTGTTTAGTAAAGAAGATCAAGCAGAGAAACAACAAACAAAAATAAACTGTGCTTTCTCTGTTAAGAATTTCTTGTACTGATGAGATGAATATAAATTTGTTCCCTGAGAGTTTATTCTGTTGTTTTTAATACAACAGCAGAAGAAACAGCAGAAAAGGAATGTGAGAAAAAGATGTTTATCACAGGATAAATAACATTCATGTTACATGTACATTATATTTAATCTATGCAAAGATTAAAAAAGGCAATCTTTCCAAAGCAGTTAGATAAGTACATTCAATCCACAATTAAACAGAATTTACAAGTAGAAAGCTTTTTTTCTTGACCAACATATAATAATTCTAAACTGCACTCATTTTTATCTGGAGAGGAGTGGTTTTTTAAAAGCATTGTTGTCAATATATTGACATTTTCCTATAGAAGTGATATTTTTACTGTATTTTCATGCATTTCAAGGCTGGCAGAAGTAAGATGGTTGTGCAATCTGACCTCCTGCAGAACACTGCCATAGGGTAGTACAATTATGGACAGTTATAATTCATGCAACCAAAAGAAACTACTGAGGCACAGCTGAAAATAAAAATCTTTTCATATGCATCTGGGAGTGTTTCAATTTACTTATACTTTGCACCAATGATCATGATGAAGACATGCTCAGCTTGAAATCTAGCCAATCCTGAAAAAAGATTAATGAATAGTTCTGTATTTTTGTCATAATTTCCTGAATCATGTATTTTTTTTCCCTCTCCTTCATAGGAACAGGAAAGAAAAAGGAGTATTTATTATCTTCAAACTGAGTGGACTGAGTAGCCTTACAGAATAGGTTGCCACTGTTGAACAGAAAGAAAACAAGAGGAAGAAAAAAGTTTACATTCTTTACCAACTGTAATAACTTCAGTTGTCAGTGTAAGTATAGCAGGTTAGAAAAGTGGTGGATGAAGTTGTACTGCATTGACAAAATGTTGTGACAGAACTGCTTGCAGCCCTGTGTTATCTGCACAGTCATGACCACAAGCACAAGACATTACATGACACAGCACAGACTAGACAGCACTAGAAGACAGCAAGACATGTTATGAGGAGCTGAACTGGAAAGTGTAATAAGGAAGTGTCAGTAACATTAAAAAAACCTGAAAGTGTTTGAGCAGTACATGCTAAAAACTCTCCACACCCAATGCTGTTGTTGCTTATCCAGAATAAATACTACTTCAAAGTCATCAGTAAAAGTAATTTTTAAATGATATGCTATCCAATAAATTACTTATACATCTTCCAGGGTTTAAGTCCTTTCCAAAGTGGCTTTCAAAGGCAAGTATACATTTTAAGCATGTTCTTTGTATCTAAAATAATTCATCAACTTGGATTTATTTCTACTTGAGTTGCAGCCCCAGAATACACTTTTCTTTGAATTTCCAGATACTGGATTTTGAATTCCATCTTATTTCATATGCTTTGAACTAATCTACCTATTTTATTTTTTTTTCCCCCCACTTAAAGTTTACCTTATTTGAAACTTCTGCAGTTGTATAAAACAAAATCTTTCCAATCTTAAAAATTATGTGTGTGTTCTTAAAATCATAGAACGGTCTAGGTTGCAAAAGACATTAAAGATCTAGCACAATCATCAACCTGACATCTAGAACAACTTGATCTACTGAGTACTATCATTAAACCATGTAAATTAGTCCCATTTTTCTTAAATGAGAATGGGGACTTCATCACTTCCCTGGGCAGCCTGTTCCAGTGCTTCATCACATTCCCTGTAAAGAAATTCTACAAAATTTCCAAGTTAAACATCCCATGGCATAACTTGAGACATATTCCTTGCATGCTATCACTTGTCAGCTGAGAATAGAGACCAAAACATTCCTCTCTGCAATCTCTTTTCAGGCAGTTATAGAGAACAATGAAGTCACCCCTCACCCTCCTCCAGATTAAAAACTTCCAGTTCGCTCAGGGACTGCTCACAACTCTTGTTTTCTTGTCTCTTGAACTTGCTTTGTCACCCTTCTCTGCACACACTTAAGCAATTCAAAGCTATATCACTGTATGGAATTATGATCCAGGTGCAGCATCGGGCATTTAGCTTGTTGAATGCCATGTGAACGGATTCAGCCCAATGACCCAGCCTATCCACATCACCCTGCAGAGCCTTCAAGCAGATCAGCAATCTGCCTAACTTGGTATTGACTGCAAAATTGCTGGCTGATCCAGATCACTGATAAAAATGTTAAACAAAACTTGTCCAAGTACTGAGCCATGGGGAATGCCACTTTTCAAACATGATTTAAATTTTTCTTAACTTTTTTTTCTAAGTAAGTAAACTATCATTTATATTTCTTGAGAAGAACTTAAAGTTCTCCTTTTGTCAATTATTTCTTCTTGAAAGTGCTCCACCTACTCTTCTGCTGCCTTTCAGAACATGAGATATCAGACCTAAGTCATTGTCCTCAAGGAAATATTATTTAATAAACTCTATCATACAATATCCCTACACAAAAGGGTGTTGGCTCTGTTCTTATGAACAACTGCGACCCCTAGAGAGCAGCTGGTCTAACAAGGACATTTTGATGGTAGATGCAGAATCCAACTAGAATAATTTTAAAACATTTCTTTTTCAAATGCTGAAGTATTGAAGGAGTCACACAGTTGCAACATCTACCAACATGGTGCCTGTAGGCAACCACTATGGAGTGGAACTGGGTAGAGAGGAGTATGCAGTAGGGAACAGTTGGAGCCAGCCTACTCAGCAATTTAGACTTCATCTATTCTTAACTCTTCTTGTAAAGAGATACCTCTTTATAGATTCCTATAACTTCTTTTCAGATACTCATTAAAATCTTCCTTCTTAAATGTGGGCATTAAAAAATTATTGCAGTGCTTTGCTAAATATGAAAAAACACTAAGTGTGTTATCTAAAACATTGTATATATCTCTTAGTTGGTCAGTTATGTGATGAGAGGATTTAGCCAATAAACCAAAAAAATAATGATGGATTGGGAACATAGACTTTCTAGCTTAATGTGAAGTCTCTCATTTATTCCATCATAATCCCAGATGTTGCTTTTATGCACCACAAATCTATTAAAGTATTTGTAGAAAGATTATTCCTTGAGGTAATGTGTAATGCCTGATTAAAAACAAACAAAAAACCCTATGACTTCCAAAAAAAGTCAGGCATAACAGAAAGTATGTACACAAATTGAATTCCAAAATGAACAAGTGAATGAGTAACATGTCAGGAAAAGGAAAGAACTGAGCAAATCCTCTCTATTTCTGAGCAATATTCTAAACACTCATAAAAAAGGTTTTACAAGAGAAACCATGAAGCACTCAGAATCTTCTTTTTGGGGTGATGAAGAACAGTGAGAATGTACCGGAAAGAATTCCCAGGGTATGAAAGCCCTGGGAGAAAAAATGTTAACTTCTTTTATTTCCCAGAGGCTAAGAAAGATAAGCAGAAGGAAGAGTTAAACACATTTATACACTTAAAAAAAAAACAAACAAAAGAACAACAACAACAAAAACAAAACAACAAACATATACACACATATTCCTAATCTTCTTTTCTTGTTTGATAATTTTGTAGTACAATTATTTTCAGCTATTGTAAGTCTATAGTTCAACTTTGCTTCATTCAACTAGCGTAAACCTACTTTTATCTTAAAATCACTTCTGTTAACAAGGCTGTTTCCATATGATCAAACTAATGAAGGTCACTCTGTTCTTTTGGAAGTGTCAAATCAAACAGAATGAACTGAAAACTGTCAAGTGGTTTCCATTAAGCATGAAGTGAATAATTCTTCAGCACTGTGAAGCATGCTTTATACCTTGCTATATGGAGTGGGAGTTAGAAACCAAACAAAGCTGGTAGCATATCTAAAGAAATGAGTATTTTATAACAAGAAGTAAGCAACTTCTACGGCTGAGCAGTGAGGAGAGCATGCAGAAGATTATTATGTGGAAAATGGATGCTTCAAAATGCATTCACTGGACTGTCAAGTTCTGATGAAATTATTTATGCATACAACAGTTATCACCTTTCATATGCAAGTTTTCATAATACTTTTTTCCACTAATCGAAAAAGGGAACAGATCATGGTGTCCATGAAGTGGAAGGCCATTTGTTTACCATTTTTTAAAATGTTATGCAATCTGTAGAATTTTGATGTGAGAAATAAACAATCTCAAGAGAAGTAAGATTCATTAAGATTTAGAATGAAATAACAATGATTTAGAATGAAATAACAAACCTAAATGTAGCTCTGCTAGAAACTTAAAGAAAAAAAACAAAACACAAGAACCACAAAAATGTATAAGTATGTATGTATGTATGTATGTATGTATTTATTAGGGAGATGGATGTGCAGATTAAGGAATGATTAAGGGCTCTTCATTGCCATCAGGCCCTAAATAAGCTGGAAATTTATGAAAAGAATGGATTGCCCCAGCTGCCCCAGTCAGTCCTCTGGCCAGTCTGGTCCCACCACTCAGGCAGGATGCAGAATCTGAAGGAGGGTGCATGTGGACAAGCCACCAGGAGGTAATTACTATTTTTCTGCACAGGTTCAAATATTTATTTGATAGAAAAATATAACTTTTTAGAAACATTGTGCTGACTGAAAACCAGATGGTTCCCATGCTAGAGTGATTTCATTACCCCTCAGAATGTATGTTATGTTTGATTTCCTTTGCTGTATGCAGAAAATAGCAACTGTATGACTGAACTCCCACCTAATCATGTCTGATGTTTCTTAAAGCTTTTTCATGCAATTATGAAGATTCACTTCAGATTTAAAAATAATATTTGGAATGATGGAAGGAACCACAAAGAGAAGCTACAGGATTATGACTAATACGATTAATTATACGAGGAATATATAAATAGTCTAGTCACTACAGTTTTAAATGTATATCAAAGTTTCCAAAGAATTGAATAAATCATTACTGTCTCTCTTAAGAATGTAATTACTAATTAGAAGTCACTAGGTGTTCTAATATTTATCTTTTTATTTATTTAGTTAAGTATCTTAATATTGTTTTTAGGCATTTCATTATTAAATATTGTTAATATTGTTTCTAGGCATTTCATTATTAAAGCTCCTTGCAAGAAAATAATTCAGAATTATTAATCAAATATCTGTTCATATAGCATAGCATTTGTAATAACCACTCTACCTACAAAATATTTTAAAAGATATTCAGGAGAAATATAACTTCTCTGTGACAGCATTTAGAAATGGGAAATTAAATTAATGAAATGATATTTTACTTTCTTTGAACATAAACACAGACGCTATTAGCATTATTAAAGTGCATTGGCTTTCATATACGACAGTTTTCATATACTTTTGTGCTTACATGCAAAAGCATAATGGTCTGTATAGCAGTTTAGGACTAGAAATGTGTGAAAAGCAGTACTTACCTAATGAACCATACAAGCAATGAATTTAAGGATTTTTGGTATTACATAAATTTGTGATGCCACTGTACATTCATATTTGGAATTTTCTTTCCTCTTTTTTTTTTTTTTTTTTTTTTTCTTTCCTTTTCCTTTGGTTTGTTTGTTTAAACTGTCAGCAGTGTACTGCCTTTGCTGAGTTTAGACTAAGACTTGCTTTTCAAATATACCTGCACTAGTTAATCTGTATTCCCATTTGATTTGTTTTTGATTTAACAGATCCAGCTTGAACTATACGGGCAAGACTGGGAGATCTTAAGCATCAAAATATCTAGGAAAATTAAAAATGTACTTAGGAATTCTAAGAACAGGTGAATATCAGGCTCAAGGTTAACTGAAGCAATGTTTTCCATCCTTCAACAGACAGAATAACCTCCACTCTTCACAAAAGCACTAACATGAAAATTCAAAATTTGAAGACTGTAGTTGGCTTCTATTCATTTTATAATGGATGAACTGCACATGTCTTCCTTCTGTTATTGGACATTAAATATTATTTGAGCTGTCAGAATAATATCATTGAAAAGCTAAGCTTTTGTTTACTGCTCTCCAGGTCCAATTCTGTGCCTCTGTAATACTAATGAAGCTGCATCAGCAAGACTGAACTGTCAGTCACACTGCAATGGTAAGAAGCACAGTGGCTCCCAGTCATTGTTTGTGTTCCTCTTACCTCTGAGACCACCTGCTAGGCTACAACTGTATTCCAAGACTGGGAATTATGAGCACAGACTACTGTAAATCTTTCACTGTGCCTCTTGTGACTATGCCAAACCTTCAAAATCATTCAACTGCCAGCACCTCTCAGCAGTAGTCAGCTGGGAGACCAGCTCCACTTGCTCACCTGCTCTACAACTACAGAAAACTGAGCTTGCAGCAGTACTGAGCTCAGCTCAAGGGATGAACCAACAACCAACATAAACTGGGAAACAACCAAACAACAGCTACAACAAAAAACAGTGGACACTATAGCCTTGATTTTAACTTTTGCCTTTGAAAGCACATCATACTTTCAAATTAGCAATCTATGATTTCAAAGTAAAGAAGCAACGATTCTTTGTAATATAATTATGTTCTATTTTAAGTATAAATTTGGAACATTTTGCACAAAGATTTAAACTGAGTTAAATTAACATATTTTTTATTTAATAATAGAAATGGAAATTACATGTATATTATTTTTGAATTAGAATTTTCATAATATAGTGAGAAATTTACAGCTTCTTCCATGTTATCTTTTCAGTAGCTGCTGACTAGAAATTCCTCTACAGATGAAACTAAGGCTCAAAAGAAAATAACGTTTACACATCAGACTATACACTACACTAGCAACTGGAGAAATGTAGTATTGCTTTAAAAATAATTTTCCTGAGTACATGAATATTTTACCAAGTACTTGCAAACATGAGTTAACTCCTCAAGGTTTTTGCTTCTACCTGAGATTAACATTTCCCCATCCCTTACATCCCTTTCTGTCTTCCATCTCAAATTTGCACATACTCTATTCTATAATACATGTTCTAGAAGATGATGTCAGTCTAATGCTGGTTAATACATACTGACCTTCCCCAACACATGAAATTTCTAATGACCTGTAATACAAGACCACAGGACTTAAAATAGGCTAGAAAATGATATATTTTTTTTAATTTTTATTATTATTATTATTTTTTAAATTTAGACCTCTCTGCTTCTTTGTTCATATTCTTTTTGTTACATGGATTCTAGCATTCATGAGACACTAAATGCCCTAAGCTTAATCAATGACATACGAACACACTTCAAAGTCAGTATCATGACATGACTGAAACAGCTAATTTTGAACCTAGAACATGGAATATTTACTCCAGAGCTGAACATCCTGCAGGATACAAATTGCATAAAATAAAGCAGAGAAAAACTATTCCAGGAACAGTTTAAACCACTACTGTTGCCACCCCAATGCACTGCTGCAGTGAAGAACTCCAAGTATCAACACACAATAAATCAGAGAGAATAATAATACTGAAAATATAATTAATATTATATAAAAACACAACCCCTCATTTCAAACACAGCACTCATTTTGACACATAAAAAGATAAATCAGACATAAACACAGTTTGACACTGCCAGGAGAAATTTCCACAGCACTGGTGTTTCATCTACTGTGCATAGATTCCTGTCTCATTAAAATATAATTAAACCTTTTCTAAATACTTTTTTTCAGATTTTAAGTTCTACTCAGACCCGGCTGCTTCCTCAGCATACGTTAGACAGTTCAATGTCTACTCTCCATTACAAAGCAAGGAATCCACAAGACAGCTCTCCTACCCTTCATTGTCTCACCTAGTATGTATGCAACAGCCCTGCTGACAAGAAAGATGAAATATAAGCAGAATTTTTATGCTCAATTTCCCCTTCCCTCCTTTTTTGGCAGGGTGAAAACTGACACAGTCTTACAGAGATTGTGAACCACTAAATACAGACCAAAAAAACTTCAAACTACAATTTTAGTATGCCTATGGTCCTGAAGATAGTAGTAAAAGGAGATTCTTGGAATTATCTGCACAGATATATCAGTCACCATCATGATGATTTGGTGTAGTACATACCAAAATGAAACCACTAGACTGGTGCAACCACATAGCAAAGTCCTAGAACATTTCTCACATAGGCTAAACTAGTATTTACTCAGGTTGGACTTCCAAAGGAGCTTCAGGGCTGTGCAAAACACTCAGTTCTTATTTTATTCCCAACTCAAGCAAAACTAAAGCCATGATAAATTTATCCTAAGGAAAGCCAAATTTAAATCTGTAGGCCAAACATAAACATATTCTTGGTATTTAACTGGATTGTCTGAAAACAACTGCAGGTTCCAATATACATTCACTGTGTATTGCGTCAGAAAAAGACATAGATAACAATGTACACAAAAATCTGCATTTGACTGATATCATGGATTAGTTATAATCTCTGCAAAGGAGGTTGTTTGTCTCCAGTTTGCTCAGTAATTAGTACAGAAAATTATGGTCTGGCATACACGAATATATACTGCTCTACCACAGTTTTTTAAAATAACTGTGGACATTGAATGTTGCCCATCACATTCTGGGTAAAACATCAGTGGAGGAGTAATTTGTAATTAGATCACATAATGGATACTCCTTTTCAGGGAAATAAATAAATAAATAAATAAATGAAATCTTTATATAACATGTATTATAATATTTATATATATATATGTATAATTCTTAAAACCCTTTCCAATATCATTCAAGGAAGAAAATATTTTCTGATGATCTGGCCAATATATGAGTCTTTAGAACAACCTTCTGATACTGAAAAATTATATGCTTTCAGTCGAACCCTTTCAGCATTTATAATTTTCAGATTAGCAAGCATTTTATACAAATGTTAACTAACATTTGTAAAATGAAACCAAATTCAGTTTTTTTTTTTGTTTGTTTTTTTCTCTAACACTGCAAATAGCAAGTGTCACATTAGATACAATTAAATATATTGAAAACTCTAAAATAACTCAGTGCTTGCCTTTCCAAAGAACCACTAATTCCTGACTGAGTTCTGTTACATTTCACAAATTTATGTTAACATTTCAATAATTGTTTAAGATGTCAATGAAATACTTCATATACAGAGAAGTACTTTCTAAATACTTCACATGTGGCTACTACTGAATTCTTAAATATTCTTCAGGACGTGATAACATCAATTTTGGAGAGAATAGAGTACATTAGTAGGAAATGAAGCCTCATACTGTGTGGTAGTTCTTACTCTTCCCTTTACATTTTACAAGTAAATTTGCTTCTTTTTTAAGTCCCTGAGACAATAAACTCCTTAATTCAGACAAGAAAACTCCTTCAAGTTGGCATATGTATGCAGACTTCTAGGGATGTCAAAGATTTTTGCAAAGACATTAAGAACAAGGGCATATACTTCCATAAAACCAGTCTGTTAAAATATTACATCCCTTGAGAATATAAGACATAAAAAATGCCCCAAAGAACACTATTAATAGAGCTTATCTTAGTATTTGAGGTAAGGAATCATCTGCTAACAGCCTGAAAATAAGACTTCCTGTCATTTTGTGCTTTCTCACAAGCTTGGGCAGCAAATTCCCTCTAATTGGTGAAAGGGTAGGCTGAAGTTCAGAGAAGCTGCAGTTTTATATGCTTGAGCCTTTTACTAAAAATCAGCTCTGTCATGTCAGTCTACAAGCCTTTTGCAAGCAATGAAACAGTAAATTGTAGAATACTAAAAAGGCTTGAATTTTCTTGGCAATTTAGATGGTAAGATTTTTTATTTTTATTTGTATTTTGCCTTTATTTTGACTGGCATCATCTTCTGATTCAATCAACCCCAATATGATAACCAAAAGAGGTTAAAAAAAGACACAAAACAGTCTGACACTAGCTCTCGCACCATGCCTCACCTGACTTTTCACTGAAATGAGAACATTTTGTTTTCTTCCGGGTGATAATATATCCCTGATCTGTCACCAAGCCAACATCACTGACTCATGGTTGTAATGTTTAATGCGCATGAAGTATTCCTCTACCAAACTATCCTCTTTTTATTCAGAGGTGTGAAGGATATTTTATTTTGCTTATGCTGTTGTTATCATCATCATTATTACCATCATGTTGTTATTATCGTTGTTATTATTACTTCCAAATCACTCTTTCTGAAAGACTCTCTTCACAGGCTTGTATTGCTCACCAGACTTTATTTTTACTGCTCATAAGCTCATTTAACAGAGAACTCATTTTGTGGTCACATTTTCCTTATGAGAAATTTATCTACCATTTTGCTCTACTAATTTCTGGGGAGGACAGAAGATAAATATTTTGCTAATGCCTATAATCTGGGCAAAATTAAGGCATTTCTATCCAACAAGGCAATCCGGGATACTATTTTCCATCAATAAGTGATTTCTAGGTAAAAAAAATTTAGAAGACCCTTCATTTCTATTTAAAATACCCATCTAGAATTAATCAGCTATGTTCTACCTTAATTTCCACGCAACACAAAATTTAGTAATTATCTAAGTCTCTTCATAGGCATGACAAGGTAAGTGCTGACAACACAAGCACAGCCAGCAGCACTGATCTTACCTAACCCACCTAGCAGCTGTCTGGTGCGACTGAAGCAGCTGTGCCACTTTTACTCAAGATTATAACTATAAATGAAGGCAGGTCATCTTCATGTAGCCTCGTCTCTCCTGCAAGACCGTTGAGTAGGGAATTTAGCTCTTGCCTTGTATCCACTAAGACATATGCTTCTGCCACATATGGGCTATAACTCTAATTCCCTAATTGCTCAGAAATTTCCATAACATGTTATTTCCATGTCTTAAGCAGTATCTCTCCTTAGTGTTACAAAATAAATTCTTCCTCCTTTTCAAAACATCCCACAGTTTCGTTACAAACCCTATAGCAGCAAATCTGTGCCAACGAAGTAATATCAAATGTGGAACTCTTCCCACCCACATGGTATCACTTGTAAAGTTCCATCTTGTTTTTGGTGTTTTCTTATCAAGTAGTTTCTCCCTCCCTTCATATCCATGAAGGCACAGAAGTCTCACAGAAATAATAAATAGTTTCAGATTAAAGAAGTACATTACGATGATTAACAAAGTGTGTATCTTAATTACTCTGGAAAATGATTACTCTGGCTCTTGATGAGATCTTGAAATACACAGAAACCAGCAAACTCTAGGATTTATTCAGAAAGTCAGCTCAAAAAAACTACCACCACCACCACCAAAAACAAAACAAACAAACAAACAAAACGATGAGATAACTGGGCAAACAAACAGTATACAAATACAGTTCTCATTTACAATTTTCTTTCACAGTCTTGGTAAATACATGTTTCAGTATTGGATAGCAAATTCCAGATTGTAGGAATTTGTTTTTATTCAAGTGATAAACTATTTATATTCAATAGCTCCAAGTGAAAACCACATGGATGGCAGTACAACAGAGACAGCTATTTTAAGATGTCAAGTACAACAGTACAGCTGTAATTCACTATGAAGTTTCCATATATTCTGTAATGAAAGTGATGATGAGTTGATGATTTTATCGTAAAGCTGTCAAATACTGAAAACTATTCAATAAAAGCAATTTTATGGGGTTGCAAAAAGACAGTAGACTTCTCTGATTACATCAAGTACAGCTCTCCTAATAATCAACTATAAAGTATAGCATTTTTTTCAACAACAGCAAGAAAAAAGGAATAAAACATAAAAACAAACAACGTAAAAATGAGTAAACAAAAACTGTCCCAAAAGACTTCATCTAGAATCATAGAATCATAGAATCATACATTACTCAGGTTGGAAAAGACCTTGAAGATCATCAAGTCCAACCGCAGCCTAACCAGTAGCCTATCTTTAAAAAAAAACAAAAACAAAAACAAAAAAAACAAAAAACAAAACAAAACAAAACAAAACAAAACAAAACAAAACAACTCTGCTAAATCATATCCCTGAGCACCACATCCAAACGGCTCTTAAACACATCCAGGGATGGCAATTCAACCACCTCCCTGGGGAGCCCATTCCAGTACCTAACCACCCTTTCTGTAAAGAAGTTCTTTCTAATATCCAACCTAAACTTGTCCTGGCGCCATTTCCCCTTGTCCTGTCACATGTCACTAGTGAGAAGAGACCTGCCCCACTCTCACTGTAAGAACCTTTCAGCACACCAAGGTCCCTTTCCGTCTGAGAGCTTTCCAGCCACACTTCCCCAAGCCTGTAGGGTTGCCTGGGGTTGTTGTGACCAAAATGCATCTATATCTATCATTGATAGATCTATATCTATCTATGAAATCTATAGACAATACATACAACTCTGGATTTGGTTTCAAAAAAATGGCCAAAACAGATGTGAAAGGGAATAGCTTAGACCCCAGTAGTGTAATACTTCATCAAAATAGTCTTTACAGATATGCTTGCATTTAATGCCACTATTTATGTATTTAAAGTAATAAAACTTAATTAACCTCTCAAGCAATATCTCAAGATTTCAATACATTTCCCATAATTACTGAAGAAAGCTATATGTAACTGGTTTATAATCTTTAAAGGGAGATTCTTTGGTCAGTAAAAGATTATTTCCTCACAGAATTCTATAAATATTCATTTTCATACCTCCTCTCTATCACTTACACAGTCAGAAACCAAATTACAAAATTGAGATGTAAATTACGAGCACAGTAAAACCACAAAAAGGTTATTCATCGTTATCTTTCATATGTGTGAACACAGCAGCAGGAAGTCCTGCTATTTAAAGTTTCTAACATTTCAAGAATGTAACAAAATCTAATGTATCTTTTGTAATTACTTTCTTAATTGTAAGACTTGAAAGTGTTTTTTTTTGTTGTTGTTGTTTTGTTTTGTTTTGTTTTTTAAATCTCTTGGTATGTTCATATATTGATTCATTACTGGCTTTTCGTATTCTATACATAGTAACTGATGGAAAATAAAATGAATTTTCAATTGTAATTACTTTACTATATTCAAAGTTGTCTATAAACTCCTTCAGGTTAAGAAACAATGTTTTCATCAGCAGTAAAACAAAATGTTTTGGAGCTGTGATGCATTATGTAAAGAAAAATGTTATTATATGGCATATGGTTCTGTTAGAAAAGAATGCTTTATCAAGGAAACTAAAAGAGCAGAGATGCATCCTGCATTTTCCAAGAACTTTCTCCCAAGACTAAATATAATTATTATTAGGTATTATACAATGTGCAAGTTGCATACTATACATAGTATAAACAGGGATTTTAAAATAATACAATGTAAACATCATAATAGCTTTCCTCCCTATTGCCAAGTTCCTTTATGTAGTGCAGCTCCTGACATTTCTTACAGATAATGAAGTATGAGTGAGGGGAAAAAACTTCAGAGGAAAACATTTACTTTTATGAGCTTCTCTTTAAATTGTTTTTATTTTCTAAAGAAAAGCTTGTGTCATATTGTAAAGTATGGGTTTTTTTGTTTTGTTTTGCTTTGTTTTCCCCCCTGAAAATATCACAATCTCTTTAAAATTCAAAGTATCAAATACCTATTGACTATAATAGCTACAGTCATACAAATATAAACTAAGTAGAACAAGAACTTAACAAATATAGTTTGCCTCCTCAGAAAACTGGATCAAAATTATTGCTTGTCACAGTTTACTTTCCTCCCTTTCAGAAACACAGATGTATTTCTAATTTGTTCA
Source organism: Excalfactoria chinensis (assembly GCF_039878825.1). Classification (NCBI taxonomy): domain Eukaryota; kingdom Metazoa; phylum Chordata; class Aves; order Galliformes; family Phasianidae; genus Excalfactoria; species Excalfactoria chinensis. The sequence continues at coordinate 109,205,320 of NC_092825.1, read as the reverse complement.
GTTTTTGTTAATAGGTTAACATCAAATGATGCTATACAACAGCAAGACATATACCTGAAAAACCATGAAGGGAGATGACTTTTATCTAGAGTTTCATAAACTGCAGATTTGCAGTCAAGGATATTTCCAGTTTCATCATAGAAGATGAACTGCTAAATCATAGCAAAAATGAATCCTGTGTACCTTAGGCTCAAAAATAACTAACAATTTGGGGAGTTTTTATATATAAAATATAAGAAACCATTACATAAAATAAATTCACCATACTACTAGCCACAGTTGGAAGTTATAATATAGCTTGGATAGCACATATTCTTTCATGACTTACAGACTGATAGATAGCTTGCTTTCCTTTTTTACTACATGAGAATGAAGCATTTAATCTATCTTAGAAGTCAATTTCACTTAAAGCAGTTTTCCAACAGAAAGAAATCTAGTCATGCATACAATTCTCATGTGGGCTTCTAGGAATTATGCTTGCATTTCATGTAAAATCTACAGTTCTTATCTTCTGACGACTTGTCTCAGAATTAAAAATGAAAACACAAATTAGAATGCTGATGGGAGTTCTACACATACTGGCTTTGAATATGAGCTGTAGAGTTAAGGTGTATATATAAACTGCATCTGAATTCAACTGAGTATGTGATTCTAAAATTAATTACATGTCAAAAAGAAACAGTTTCTTATGTAACATAAAAGCAAAATCAAACAAAGCAGCCAAAAGTGCAATGTGGTTTTAAAAAATTTTGGAAAGTTATAAACTGACTGGAAAAAAAAAAGGGGGGGGAGTGGGGGGGGGGGGGGGGGAGAGGAAGGGGAGGAAGAAGTCACAAATCTTTTATTTAAAGTATGGGAATAGAAAAACTTAGCCTATATCTACAGCCGCAACATTATCAGATTCAGGGAGCAATTTCCTTGTCTCCAGACCAAGATATACTGAACAGATTGCATCCACAGTGATCTGGCTGTATTTTCTCTAGGTTCTACAGGGCACCTCTATGACCATTTTTTGTTCTTGTATTTTAGTCCTAAGTAACCAAAGTAAAAACCAAAGTTATAGAACAATCTGCCACAGATGGCTGCTTTTACAGCATGATCTTGAAAGTGTGTGTTTCACCCTATGCTGAAAGAAATAAGGAGATGCAAGTATCCAAGGGTAACAACACTACTTCCACAAACTTTTTCTGAAACTTCATCTACTAACTTTCTACCTTGTATACAGCTAGTTGGTTAATTCACAGAATCACAGAATTTTTCAGGTTGGAAAAGACCTAGAAGATCATCTAGTCCAACCATTACCAATACTTCCCAGCTAAACCATATTCCTCAACGCAACATCCAAAAGTTTCTTGAACACTCCCATGGTCGGTGACTCTACCATTCTAAAGAGGGAAATCAAAATTGAAGAACTAATAAATACAGTATGCATTATCAGGTTTCTGCCATCTGAGAAGAGATGAAATAAGATGCTGCTGCTGTACTACAGGAGTGGAACTGAAAGCTTCTCACAAATGTTCAGCTGTATTACAAAATTTTTGTTTTGTTTTGTTTCATTTGTTTGATGTTGTCACTGTCTTCTTTTAAGAATAAACATATTTCTTTACCTCTGGTGATCACATTCTATAATTTCTGCAATGTGTTTCAATTATGAAGATAATATAAAATTTTAGGTGAAAGTTTCAAAAATCTGTCATCACTGACTTTCACATACATTTGCCCTACTGGCAGTCTGAAAAATGTGTGAGAATTGTTTTTTAATGGAACTCTACTTTTAAGATTGAATGCATACAGATTGAATCTACAGAATGCTATGCATATGAAGTGTTACAATATCTTTCATACGTCCTGAAACAACATATGATAGCAGAATCATTACTTACTGCGGTCAGTAATTATTGTTCTGGCCTCTTGATTGCTCGTCTTGTTTTTTAGATTTTGTGCTGCAGTTATTAGTTCATCCAGCTGGGGACGTCTTTGCTCCAGATCTTGTAGTATTGCCTGGTTGCAAAGAAATATAAAAATAAACAAAGAAAAAAGCATGTAGAGCCATTGAGAAGACCATGTTTAGTGACATCTTTCTGTGCCAGTTTGACATACAGCAGAATTGTTCTTTGCTATTTACATTACCTACATTACAAGCATATATGTATGTATGTAAAATGAGATCAATCTTGTAATAATCATTACAAATGAAACCTATAAAACTAAGTATAAAATGGCAGTCTCCAATTATGCGAGCATGACCACAAACCTTTTCCTCTACAAACCCACAGAAAGAATAATATTCTCTTAGACTTCACGCTGGTTTTTGTGGTTGTTGTTGTTGTTTTTTCTTTTCAAAAATATAGAGGGATTTATGTTATTAGCAGATTCAGTAGGATTTCTCTAACTCAAGAAATCTAATTAATACTGTTTGTTTCTTAATATTTTAAGGCTACTGAATTACTGTTAGTTCAAAGCCAACACAAGACTGTTAATGTAGATTTTTCTGCCTTTAAATGTTACCTTATAGAAATGCAATTACAAGTCAAAGTGATTTCTATTAGCCACGAAGATACACAAAGCCCAGGCAACCTGACTAAAATAGGAGAATTGGATCTAGAGCTACTCAAAGGGAAAAAGGCGGGCTTCAGAAAAGTAAACCATGATCTTTATGATGTAATGAATCCTGAAATGCAACACTTAGAGATACAAGAAAAAATAAGAACTCAATAATAGTAAGGCACACAGAATCTATACATACAGAGTTTAACTTTCACTGAAAGAACAGGGAAGAGCAAACAAGGAATCAGTAGAATGGCTTCCCAGATGATCATCATCCAAGCACATATTTAAAAGACATTGACTAAACGTCACAACTTCAAGTTCCTTCACATAGCTTCCAGAATAGACATTCATTAGCCTTTTCAGAATTAGGAGTTGGAAGCAGAAGAATTAATTATCAAATTATGATGAGACTATACATCTGCCTACAATTTTTGGTCACCAGAACACAAGAGTATGGCAGGTATGAAGCTCATAACAAAACTCAGTGAAGCATTTTTATTTCTCAGAGCCCCTATGCAGAGTGATTAGGTAGTCTGTAAATATATTCATCTGTTTACAGACCTTTGTTTGGACTGTTTTATTGTTTTGTTTTGTTTTCTTAAGATGCTTTTATTTCAAATAATCAAATTTTATTTTTAAAGCTCTAATTCACTGATTGCAGTGCATGAGAAAGACCTGCAGTCTGACCTTAAATTTGGTCTCCCAAGTGAAATTAGACTTATGTAATTTCACCAAGTTTAAGGTGACAAGTAAAGGCCTAGTATCATATTTTGCTCAATGGGATTATAGAAAAGAGCACAGGAATATCACTTCTAGTAGGCACAACATGTATCATCAAAGCAAGCTAGAAGCCCCATTCATTTTGTTCAGTTTAAAGCTCTTCAGAAAAAAAAAAAAAAAAAAGGTCATTTTCAAGATACACAATCAGTTATATCCTATGAAATTCTTGCCTTTAGCTTCTGTAAAAGATGTCCATTGAAGATCTATTGTATCTCACTTCTAAATTTGTACCCAAATGTTTGGGTGGTATTTTCTCCTCTGTACTGATTAGATTACATACAGAAATACTCAGTTAATGAAGCAGTTTGCGTAATTAAGGATAGAATACATTTCTCATTAGAAGTCACTCCCTAGTGAAAGCATTCAAGAAAAAGAAATAAAATCTACAGGGGCAGTTACTACTTCTAGATATCTACGTGCCTTCAAAACTTCATTTTCAAAGAAGACAAGTTAATGAGTGACATGAATTTTATAATAGCAGCAGCAGTCCCATTGCAACCTAACAACATCTGCATTATACGCATTACAAAAATGGACTGTGCAGAAGGAACATTAAAATAAGTACAACATTCTCAGATAATTACATGGCCTACTGTCATGGTATTGCTACAAAGCAATATTTCCCTTTTTCTCTCCTTCTTCTAGCTAGAAACTGTTTAGAAGAGGGCCAGCAAATTACATTATTCTATGGTCTCACATCAACAGTGATTCTCAAATTGCCTAAAGTTCCCTATTTTTCATATTTCATATGATTTTAATATAATGATTTATCTTATCCAGCCTGAGTCTCCAACCAGACTATGCTTGCAGTACAGAAGAAAGTGTCTTCTGTTCTTTGATGAACACAATAAAAGATCACTAAACTTTAATTCGGTTCAGGGAATAAACTGGAACAACTGTGAAGAATTAGATGGGACACACTAAAACAAAAACAGCAAAATATCAAGCAGCAATATGTATATGAATACACTCATAAAACCTTTTAGAAATTCAACCAAATATTTGACACTGTAAAATTAGATCCTCATCTCAAAGCTAGTGGAAATTGTTAGAAGTTGTTACAACAGCTATGGGAGGAAAAGCCCATTAACAGGAGCACCCTGGTGGACACACTCCAGATGTAAAAGACCAGATGCCTCTGATAATAAATGTTAGCACATCAAAACAACTCTTCCATGCTATTTAAAAATGGATTATACAAAAAACGATTCTAATATGAAAGATTATTCAAAATCTGTTAAACACAAATCTATCTAGTCCTCATCAGGTCACCAAAAGCACTTGTACAAACACTTAGGAAGTCATCAACAAGAGTATTTTTTATTCTCTAAACACCTCTGTTCATGTACATGTAATGTCCCTTTATTCTCATTTACCTTATATTCCAAAAAGCACACAAAAAATAACACTGCTAAATATTATAGACCATATTTTAATCAATAATTCAATGTGAAATAATAAATTTAGGTGAACAGAATCAGATAAATAATGATGATGGATCACTTAGTTGTAAAAAAATAAAACATCATTAAACTCGAAAGAGCTTTTCTTTTTCCTCCATATATCTATGAAGACCAGCATAAGAGTGCTTGGAGACAGTGCAGTAATGGAAAGATGAGATTCAGTCATCAAACTCGTCTATAGTTTGTCAGAAAGTGATGGTATTCATTTTCAACAATCTTTCCACATTTGTGGACAGCAGCTGCTCAAAAGAAAAACCCAATTTTCAGGTTTCTAACTTTTATGATTTCTTTACACAAAATGGAGGTTAAGAAATAGATTAAATTGTTTAAATCAGCAACTGAAAAAATGCTAGAAATAAAATGAAAAACTGAAGGAAGGGAAGTGTAACGAATTCTAGGTAGAACTGCATGGTTTGAGATTGAAAATTTAAATATTCTCAAGCTTTATAATGCATAGAATATAAAATAAAACAGTAAGTAAAGTGAATATCCACATTTATTTATTTATTTATTTATTGTCTGACTTAAGAAAGCTAGTACTGTGTAAGTAAAAAGATTTTGTTTGGTCAAAAAAGAGAGTTAGTCAGATCCTCTCAATTAAGAGTAAGATAGAAGCACCATTTTGTCACAAACAAGGCATAACCAAAGACTAAAACTCAAAAAAAACCTAAAAAAAACTAAAACTCAAAAAAACCTAAAACTTTGGGATGTTTTCATTATAGTCACTACCATCCATGCTTAATGAGACCAACTAGTAGACCACTGAAGTAACTCCTGTGTTGAACAATTAATACAGGAATGGAAGAAAGAAAAAATATTTCTTAAAAACCTATTGGGTCCTCCAAACTTGTTATGCTATTTATAAGAAAAGCAAAATTCCACTGAACAGTCATTGTGGAAATGGTTTGCTCATCTTTTGAAAAATCTTAGAATCTAAATCTTAAGTTTAAACAAAAATTGAAGCAATTGCTTCCTGACCAAATTGTATAGCTGTGACAGCTTTCACTGAAAACAACTGAGTTTCTTAAAGTCGATTCGCTCTTTAAATATAATGTGTTATATACACACCTAGAAAGAGAGAAAGCTTTGGAAAAAAGGCTTGCTAACAATTTCAGAAATGTAGATATGCTACACCTACAATTCATCTGCATAATAAAATTGGCTTTGTTAAGTTATTCCTCCCAAGCACAACTTGAATTTCCTTTCTTGACACTAAGCAGTAAGTGAATAGGATAAAAAGTGATGGTTTATGTACTCTCTGCAATTAAAAATAAAATTATGAAATAATTGATGTACTTACATGCAGTGGAGTTTTCGTTTTAAGACGACTTTTGTTTTGGCTATTAGCTGGTTTGTGTTTTCCCTCCAAAGCATGTATAATTTAAAGAAAATATGAAGAGCTAGACTTACTATTCACCAGCATTGCTAGCTGATTGGTACCTGTCATGAAAGCAAAACACTAACAGATGGGGCACTATGGCCTGAGTAATTTTTGTAGCTTATGTTTTCCATGAGTATTTATTTTTATGCCCACTTAAGGCCCACTCAAAAACTGCCTATACAGCCCTTACCACTGGCTTTGTGAATATATCAACACTATTAGTTATGCTGTGGGAAAGCCACAAGTCACAGAGTATCAGGTGTCTCACTAGAGACATGAAAAGTGTAGTGGAACTTTCTGTATACTTTTTGTGACAGTAAATCAAGAAATTATGTTGGTGGCATTATAAATATCTGAGAACTGTACTTGTATAACTTAAGAATTCTGGCTCATACCACAAAGTTCTGACAGCAAAAAGTGCAACATGCTTTTTACATTAAGTAATCAAACCACTGAGAAGAGTAATTAAATCTTCACACTTTGACCAACATTGTTAGACCATGGTGATGACTGGAGATGGGAGAATTCTCACCCTCTCTTTTAGTCTCTTTCACTACCTGCAAAAGTCAGCCATGCTGCTCTAGAACTGCATCAACAAATGGGGCAGTCAGCAAGGAAAAATACATTTAGCATGGATTAAGTTCACAAGTGGATTCCAAGTACAGGAATAATCCTTACTGGGTGGCTTCAAGTCAGCCAAGGCCCACTGAGATTATTAATTTATTTATTTTTTTTCCATTTTCGCAGACCACCATAATGGATATCAACTTGAGAAAAAGGAGGCATAGACATAAGTTGCAAAATAACAATAATATAGCTCAAAGCAAATCTAGCAAAGCAGGAAGTACCCTAGCCTCAGAAGGAACAAATCTAAAGATGAACGTGTAACAAGTGGGACAACGTTTAAACTTTCAGATAGTTAGTGATGAGATCCATTCAACTAAAAGAACATGGTGATAAATCAAGTGTAAGAATTTACAACTGAAAAGGGATGACAGCTCAAGGAGTAAATCTGAGCAAAATTAAACTGCATATGAAATTACAGTCTTTTCCCCGCACAACTTGGCTTTTTGACAATATAGTATGAAAATCATGTAAACAAATGTGAGTTTATCTGTTACTTGATTATCAAAATAATTAGGCAAAGCCATTCCAGGATATCTGATGTCCTTGCATGTAATCACATGAAATAACTTCATTGATGGGACCAGTTTTAGGAGGTACAGAGCTTCCCCAGGTTCCATATCAGCAGAACAGAAGTCCCTCAGCACAAAGCCATTTTCAGAGAGTTGTCTTCAAATTTGGCCACTTTATTTCTCCAATATAACTAATCCTTTTCAGAATAAGGATATCTTCACTGTGCTTACAAACATATGTTATGAAGAAAAAGGAAAACAGCTGTTCTGTTTGTCAAAGGTGCAGCTTTCATTTTAAATTTACTGGGGTTTAATTTTTGTTTTGTTTTGTTTTGTTTTGTTTTTTGGATTATGGTGATTTTTTGATTATGGTACCATTTCTTTTTATCCGAGACTGATCCCGTGAAAACTGTACTTGTCAAAGCACTTCAAAATCAAAGTAAATTGTTAACTTTGTGACACAGTTTAAAAGAAAGTATGTTTACCTGGCATACAACAGTAACAAACAGACATTATGAACATAGGCAAAACTAGCAAATATTTTTACCTTTTTAAAAAATATAATTTAAGAAAAAAGCTACTATATTTTCATAGGAAAGAAAAGCTAAGAGCTTGACTAAAGATGCTCTCCTGATTATACAATTTTTTCAGGGAAAAGATTAGCCTGAATCAATATTCTGCTCTTAGGAAATACAGAATTAATTCCTAGGTTTCTTTTAAAGGCTCTGGAAATCTTTGACTACTTTCACTTGAAATTTTCTTCAGTAATAGCAAATTACTGAAAACAAACACATTGGCACCGCATCATTTGCCAAATAAGTTTTCCTTTGATGCCTTATGGTAGCAGATATTCTCCCAAGCATAAGGTAAAATGAAGAAAGAGGATAGTTTCTTTGGGATTGCTTTTTAAAAACAAACAAAAAAACAAAACCAACCAACCAACCAAACAAAAAAACAACACACAAAAAACAAAGCTGTTACATCAATAGTTTTTTACTGTGAATTCTGTAGTCCTTGTAAGGAGGGAGAGGGGAACAGCAGGCATTGAGCAGTTATTATTTACCAGCATCTGATAAAAAACTATGGAATAACCTTAAGCCAGATCAAGTAACTTAGATCCTTATCTTCATTTATATCTCATTATCACTCCAAAAGATAAGAACCAGACAAAATAAAAAGCCCAGTTTTTATGTCTAAATCTTTCTCACTTATACAGAAAGATTTCAAACCCAAAGCTATGGTTCTCTCAGTCTTTTTAGTCTTTTTGTTTGTTTTCAATTTCTGGTTTAAGGATAGCTTGTTTTACTTTTTATTTCTAGCTCGTATTTACTCTTTTTTTTTCTTTCTCTTTTTTTTCTCTTTTTTTCTTTTTCAGTAGCTATGTAGACAGTTAAGTCCAACAATAACACAGAAGGTAAAAGTAGAGTAAAAAAAAAAAATATTTCTTTAACAGTGAAGGAAGTAAGGCAATGTATATCATGTGGATATTGCAAGTACAAGAAGATTTTACAATTGAAGAAATAATAGTTGCACAGAGTAAAATGGGTTATTAAAAGTTTGGACTGGGGAAGTCTTACTTTTATAATTAATTTGAAAGGGGAGTTCTAAAGTTTCCAGCAGGAATTACTGAATTATTAATGCCAACCTACCTCCATGGTTTCACAGAGACCCTGGTCTTTTGAAAATAACATATTTAGCACTCAGAACATGTATTTTGCACTTCAGAATGTAAGAGGATAAGGGGTGGGTTGAGTAAAAGATCTAAGCACTGCACGCTTGATTGCTACGTGTAACTGAAGTAGGAGCTGTGGCTGAGTTGGGTCCCCCAAATCATTTTGTAGCGCAAAAAGCAGGTGGAGATCTTACAGAAGGAAACTCAGCCATGGGTAGGCTGTGTGGAAAGATACCTAGTCATTACATGACTAGCAAGACTACACAAGCACTCCATAGATCACCTCTGTCTTGTCTCAGATCATGAGCGTCTTTTCCAAGCAGTGCTGTCAAGCCAACAGAAGAGGCATAGACGAACACAAGTCATAAGAGCCTGGTGTAAGGAATGTTTCTAAACAGTACAGGACAAGAAAGACATGGAAAGCAGGTGACTCATTGCCTAGATGGATACCTTAGCCATTTGCAAATGTACAAATCAAGACAAAAAGGCAGCAGATCTTCCTCCTGCATTTTCAGTAATTCCCTTTCAATGTGCTCTTTCCTCAGATCAGCATCAGTCCTACTTGTCTTCCCTTCCCTCACACAGTTATGATGCAGCTTAAACATATTTCACCAATTTCTGACTGAGAGCAATGTTTAAACATAAACTTGAGCACATAACCAGAGCCATTCCTTGTTCAGACAAGGGGAACTCATGCTATGAACAGTAAATATATTTCCTTTATAAGCATTGCTGAAGGCAGAAGTTGCAGACATTGATTAGTAGCTTGCAAAGGAAACACACAATTGTACTTCAGTGAAAAAAAAAATAAAATCAGCATTTTTCTTTTACTGAGCATATGGTTTTACTATCTGAATGACAGTCCAAAGAATATACCTGATATATATAGAAAACGAAGAATTACTTGTCAAATGGAAACACAATTCTAGCATAAGGATAGGAACCAATAAGTTCCTGTTATGGATATTTATGCATGTGTATATATAAGCAGATATAGATATACATACTAATTTTTAAATGGGTTTTCATTAATTAATAAGAAGTCCAAGAAAATTCTCAAAATTAATAGTCTTTCTCAATTTCCGTTTTGTGACTGAAGAGTAACTGAGGCCTGAGGGGAAAGGAGTTTGTGCATTTCAGTCTTACAGAAGGGGGATTTGTTGGGGTACAATTACAGCCCACTTATAAACAAAATAAATATTCTCATCAAAATGAAAATAAGTTTAGAATAAGTGTCATTAAAAGTCAAAATGAAAACACCATTTCCCGTATTATATTCATAAATAAATTATGAAAAACTTCCATCTTTCCTCAGTAAAGATTTTCTGTGACTTGTCATAGTTTTGTAACTGCCTCTTGCTTTGGAGAAAGCTTGGTTCACAGTCAACTTTCTAGTGAGACAAAAGAATGAAAACTCCCTCTTCCAAGGTATTTTTATTTACCCTTAGTTAATGTTCTAATTTGTTAAATATGAAAATTGTACAAAGTACTTTCATAGTTCAAGAGAGACACAGGCTTGCCTACAATTTTTATCTAGACTATTTTCATATGCTTGCTCTCCCTTGTACTACAAAAATGAGGCTTAGCTATATGATAAACTGTCATATATTGCTTTGCGTTAAAAATTCTGATCACATTCAGGAATTCACTAAATTCCGTTCTGTAACAGTGTCAGTCATGGCTGAAAAAAAATAACTCTGAAGATAGGATGAAGGTGTACTATCCTTTTTTTTTTATAGTGTTTTTCAACATGAGAGGTAATTCTTTTGAATTCACAAATCTTCTCTCCTAAACCCAAGGGCTTATAGCACTGCCAGCTAACAGTTCATTAATACAAAATGTTCGTCTTCAACAGTTAATCCAACTTGATTTTGAGCTTTTCACCAATTTTTAACTTTGTTCACGCCAATAAGACCTTCATGACGCATGATCTGTCATGAAGCACAACACAGTGATATATATAAACTTATGGGATAATTATTTTCAAGTTTCATGTTTTTGAAAATTTGCCCTTGTCTGATCTGTGATATTTTCACTTTTTACTCAGTAAACTAGTAAAGTGCAAGAAAATGTCAGACCATATAAAGGATAAACTAAGGATTGATGCAGTCAATTCTCCAGGGGTGGCAAACCCAAATTAACTAGGAGACTGTGAAGATGCATCTGGACCCTTGTCTCTGTCTCTCCCTCTTCTGTTACCATAACAAAGTCAGTTCAACTGAAAGGCCATATTGGGAGGTGGAAACAAGAGCTTCCAAATGTGTTACATTTTTAAAAATTAATGATTTGTATCTCTCTATGGAAATAAGAGCGTTGCTAGATTGTGACAAGCAGTTCTTCAAGAGCTAAATCCTGGAAGGACTCCAGACTGAGGTCACTGGCTTTCTGCAAATACCAGCCCGCAAAAACTGGGAGGTACTTTACAGTCTATGCTGGTGAAAAAAATATATCTATCTTGGCAAATCTCTCTTGTTCAACTTTTTGACCTTAATCCTTCTATTCACTTAGAAATTATCACTTATGAAAAGACCCTTCTTTAAGTCTTCTTCCACCAGACAAAAAGATTTACTTATATATTTTGAGAACTATAAGGGAAGGCAAGCAACTCTGTAATCATCAATGAAATAGCAACATAAGAAAACAAAGTTTAGGAAGGTACTATTTCTGTTGTTTCTGCTTTATCGCTACAGAGTATACTGTTAAATAGCTTCATTCCAAATACCAAAAAATGCAAAGGTGTATACTATAGCCATTCTCCAAGAGACTTGAAGGACTCTCTAAAAACATGCCCAAGGACCATAAAAACTGGAGTGGACAACTGTGCTAAGAAATAAAAGAGAAATATTACACAAAGCAAAACAGATGCTGTTACCACATAGCCCTGAAGAACCAGCTAAAGGCAACAACAGTTTATTTATCTATGACAGTATAATATATTCTTGTTAAAAACAAAGTAAAACAAAACTCTGAAGCACTGACAAGTTTGAATGCTATGCTTCATCTTGTCCAAATAGTCTGCCAGATGCTTTCTTAGAAATGCTAGTGGAGACTGCGTAGGCCTCAGTGGTTGAGCCTTTCACATCTGTGCTGCAGTACCAGTGTTGCCATGCCAGCTTACTGCCATGACACTCCTCTTGCTTTCAGTCTGTGTCTCAAGCTGGTAAGTTCAGAAGAAAAACGGCCCCTGCTGTAAAAGAAAAACAGCAGCAAGCTGCCAAAGAAAGCACAAAATGGCTGGACTGCTTTACTGAAGATGCGTACACAAAGAATGGAGGATGACAGCCATTAACACAGGGGTACCTGAACTCACATACGTGTCATTTTGAAATTTGAGACAGAATGCCAAAGAAGAGCAAACACCAGTAACAGTCACATAGAATATTATGAACACTGCGGTAATAGTGAAGATGTGTAATTTTAATTTATTTTTTAAAATAGAGTCTTAGCAGTGGAACAATTGTTGGGATTTCATCTTTACTATTCTTTTTCAGGGTAGATCTAAATCAGGCTGCTTTAACTTCCTTGAATGTGACCTTGTGTTCCTCAAAAAGTAAAAAACCAGCAATAAAACATACGCACAAATGAAAGTAGTTTCAAAATCTTAAATGATTTTACCCAGTTGGTAAAGTGTTAGGCTTCTTTCACTGGTGCAGATGTGCAGGCACTAAGAGATCACAAATGCTCAGAACTGATTCACTATGTATGCCAAGGTAGTTCCCTAGAGAAAAGATAGTTGGTTGTTTTCTACCATCACTGTAGATCAAAGGAAAACATTTCAAACCAACTTTCACAGCATGAGACATAGCATATGGAAATCAGATCATCCAGGTTCCTCCTTGGGAGGACAATTCCCTGTCATAAACAACTGAAGTCTCGTAAGAGGTACATGAGGAGAGATTTCTATACATTCATCCAATTGTATGGAATTTCTGGCTGATGGCATTTCTTGCACTACCTCTAAACTGCAGCTCTATCTGCAAACTAATAATTACTTAAACCTGTAATAGCCAGGAACTGTGTTCATATTCATTACTCACATTGCACAACAAAAACACCTCTTGTCACACCTACAGGGTGTGGCACTGCATGTCCAACTGGGGCTGCCCAGAGCCTGGTATATCACTGCAGGTTGGGCACAAGCCCTGTGAAAAGGGGAGCAGCAGTCCCGGCCCCTCTCCTCTCCATCCTACCCTAACAGCTAGTTGCTGCTGCACTCACCCAGGGAGGCTGCATGCTTCAGGCTCAGCACAAGTGCACAAAGGCAGCACAGCCTGAAGCTGCCAACCTGTGAGCACAACTTTGTGGGTCCAGACACCTGGGGAAGGAAGCACAGAGGTCATGGATGAGAGGTGGCTAGGGAACAGGAATGAGTGTGAACAGCAGGAGAGGGGCATGGGCGGGAGGGATGGAGGCCTAGGAAAAACAGTGATATGCAAGAGAGCAAATATCTAATGCTTGAGCTGTGCACTCCAGAAAGGCAGTCAATTGTCAATTACCTATGGATGATTTAACCTAAATTCTGGATTAAATACCACATGGGGCAGAGACACTAAAGCTGCTTCAGTAAAGAACAAGCTTAGGTCAGACAGATTTAACTAATGCACGCAGAGCACTGTATGAACACAGCCAGCTAATTTCTGGGGCCAGCTCAGCAGTACGGTGCCTTTCAGGAGCAGCCTGAGTTAATGAGACCTGATGAGTCTCAACTGACTGAATGCAGAACCACTTAACCAATCCTGCATCTGCTCCCCAGCTTTATCTTATTTAAAACAGCTGCAAGGAGCCTTTCTGTAATCAAGGCACCTCCACAATACTGCAGTACTGCTAGTATATGTGTATGTATGTGGGCACCTGAGAGGGAAAGAGGTCAGACTCAAAGATTTTTTTCTTTTCTTAAGCCAAAGCAATTGGGGTAGTCTAAGGATAGAGAACTAACAGTCCTTCATGATTTAATGTTAAATGTATTTCCAACTATTCATATTAGTAGGATATTTTTGAATACTTGTTCAGTATTTCAAATTCTATGTCACTGCTTAACTATTGCTTAGAAATTGATGTCACCAAGCCTTTTAGCTACCTGCTGATATTTTGTTGTTGTTCCTCACTACATCTTCCGTCAGAAAAAAAATATACACATATATAAAATATGCATCTGAAATGTATTTATGTATACACACATTGACAAATGGATGAATATGGGTAACGTGCATCAGTAGACAATATCTTGATAGGAAACAAGACCCATCACAGAGAGCCTGAATGGCTTTCTGTACTATCACCTACTGTTTGTTACTCCACCATTGGAAAGCAGCTTCAAACCTATTGCTCACTGTTCCTCTGCAACACTGTCCAAAACCAAGATTATTCCTGCAGATGCTCTAAAGTTTGTAATCCCTTTTTTTATCACACTTTTAAACAACAAAATATAACTGTTGCTGAAACTTTTGACATGCTAGTCTGAAAAACAAAGTTTGTTCCAGCGCTAATCCTTGCGCTAACAGCTTCAAGGCCTACAGTCTGTATAAAAGAAAATAGACCAATCTTAATTTTTCTAAAGATGGGACACAATTTTTACCTGAAGAGTATGAATTAATAAGTGACAACATGTGAATTTTAGTTGTAATACTTGAAACTTGCTTGAGCATCCTAATAGTCTTTCATAGTTACCTTTGAGAACCTGAAATGGATGAGTATGGTTCACTTTGAAAAAAGTAAAGGTAGCTCAATAATAAGTAACAATCAGTTCCCTGAATTTCCTCTCATCGTACATGTAAGATTCACCAATGGTGACAAAGTAATGTCTGATGCTCTTAGCAAGGTTTCTGAAACTGCCCACATTAACGAAAAGCTAGGATTTATTTATTTGTTTATTTTATTTTTAGGGAAATTCTCATGGAAAATCACTGAAAAGCATAAGTTAAGTGAAATGCTATAAGAAAAGGCAATACTAAGTGTGGTTACACAGAGATCTGTCCTATGTCTGAAATTAATCATTAGTTTCATTTTTTGCTTGGCTGATGAAATTGAAGGTACATTTAGTACATACCAAACCAAACAGCTGCAACCACTTGGGAAGACAAGAACAATTCAAAGCAGACTCAAAAAACCTGAGAATTCAATTCAATAAATGCAAAGCATTCAAATAACTAGCTGAGTAAACTGGATGAACATAGGAATGGGTTGCAAATGACTGGACAGCTGGTCCAAAGTCTAAAAACAAGGAAAGAAATTAGAAAAAAAAAAACAACAAAACTAAACAAAAAACAACACAGGATTTGCTTGTCTTGAGAAGATTGAACTGAACTCATAACAGCCTTCAAATATATAAGGCTATTGCTGTGGAAAAGAGAAAAAGCTGTTCACAATTTCCATTGTGGTGACATAATTAGCCTAAATTGCAGTAGGAGATATGAAGGTTGGAGAAAAACATCTTTGAACTGCAAAGATTGCAAAGCAGTGTAATAAAATTTCTGCAAAGTTACAGAAGTCCTGACTTTCAGAGCAGGTTAGACAGAAATTGGTCAGAAATGATTTATATGCAGTATCCTTCAAGATCTACTTATTACACCTATTATTTCTTCATGTCAAAAAACAACTACAACAACAACAAAACCAAACAAAAACAAAAACAAAAAACAAACAAAAACAAAACAAAACAAAACAAAAACCCTACACAAAACAGAATAACTACAGAGCCCTGTGATAACCCAGAGCAATACTTGGCACAGAACTTCACAGGTTATTTTGCATAAAAATATAATCAATTGCATTTCCTATAACTAACACATTTTCAACTTTTAATTACTTAACAATAGAGAAAAATAAAAAGGAGAGAATGAGAAACAGTACCTGAAGACTGACCAACTACATTAGAAAAATACCACTTACTAAATGATTACCCCTGAGTTAGGTTACTGCTATTGGAAATCAGTCCCTCTTCATCACTGAAGTTTGTTACAGTATGATATTTTTATTGGAATGACAGTACAAAATAGCTGTGTAACACTTCCTCTTCTTTGTTTTTTCTTCTACTGAAGACCGCTGGCCTAATTTTCTTATCTGAGATTTACAGAGCTTGCTTTAACTGGCGTAACAGGTTCCTCATGGGACAAAATAGTGCACAAGCGTATAGTGAATGCTGTCGTGTATCAGAAAGTATTTCAGATTAATTATGTAATCACAGCGAATTCCAATAATTAACCTAGCATTGATATTCCAGCTAAAGAATATGATGAGCCTGTGACCAGAAGTAACTGAAGAGAGAGATTAGAGACACAGCAATGTCAGGAAGTGACAGGAAGTGGGACATACTGAACCCATTCAGTACTGTGTAAGGCAAACTTAGGAATTACAAATGTCTTAAACCATGTTTGAAAATAGTAATAAACTTGTAAGAATAATGGAAAAGCAGAAAAAAAATACGTAAGCCCATACTCAGCTCTTACAGAAGGTGCTTTAAACCCAGCCCTTTCTTATTTGTACCCCCTAAATATTAAATACCACACCCTTTGTGTCATTTCTTAAAAGCAGAATATGACTTCCTTCCTGACCAAGGCAAATTAAAAGCTTCGTAGCAGAAAAGACATGCACATTATCTTATTAACTGACTTGAAATTCTTCATCACTCCTGAACTGTACAAAGAAGTCGCTATCACCAAATTACAGTCTGCAAAATACATGGAATAAAAACTCAGGTGATTTGGATTGAGACAAAACAATATATTATCTGCGCAATATAAGTTGAGAGTTTTATTAAACCAAGTTGTGAGTAAAGTCACATATCTTCTTCTTCCCTTGGCTGTCAGTTTATCTATTTCCCATGCTCCATTACCTCTGCACAAACCCAGGAGGTGTTTGCAATGTAGTAACATTTCATTCTTGATTGAATTTACACTGAAAGTTCCCCTCATACTACGCATATATATGATTTTGCATTTCATCACCACTTCAAAAGCCTCCAGAACCTCATGCAATACATTAGAAAACAAATCTTATAGCAACATTTTGTTTTTTAATGATTTCTTATAGACATTAGTACAAAAAAGTGAGGTTCAAGAATCCTTTCTGCATTACTTATTCCTGAAAAGGACATAATTATAATACATTGCGCATATTTGCTGCCCTTTTGAAACTGTGCTCCTAAGTAGCAGTTGCAAGTAGATTAATGCCAGAACAGATAACAGCCTGCTTTTTGATGGCCAAATGGTTAAATGGTTTGGAAATCTCAGATAACACATCTAACATTTCAGCAGCAAGAAACATACAATCATTTTTGTTACAATCTGCACCAATTTTATGTTTAAAAATAAGAATTATGGATGATGCTGTCACTGCTCAGTAAGATATGCTAGGAATTTTACTGCAGCTGAAATACAATTAAAATAAGTAAAGCAGTGCAGTTTTTTGTTGTTTTATTCTGTTAGTGATTTTACTGTTTGTTACTATTATCATTATTATTATTAATTATAGGATAATAATTATTAATGATAATAATAGAATTAACTGTCTTTAAATAATTTGTAAAAATATATCCCAGCCCCGTACAGTTTCACAGCTTTTTCCTTTAAAATAATCCTACGCAGCAAATCTCCATACTATCTGGATAAGAAGCAATGGTAATAGAATGTACACCAGAGAGGATGAGGAAGATAGTAAACATCTCTGCATTTGAGTGATTACATTAAATGCTTGGTTTGTGGCACACTCTAATCCTATGTTTTTAAAAAAGGTAGGTATGTAAGTCACCAAGATTTGAGTGATGTTCTGGATGATTACATTTTGTTCCCCTATTGTACATTTAAAGCACTGTATTACAAAAGGAAGATATAAGATTTTTTTAAAAACTTGATTCCTAAAAAGGTCAGCAAAATATAATCTGTAAAAACAGATCACCCCTTTCATTTTCATGTCCTTGGAAAAGTACGCCCACAATCTTGATGCATATCATTTATTTCTGCCTTCACTCTTCCATTCCTTTACTAAAATAACTAACAACATTTTTAAGGCTTTACAAAAAATTTCAGCATACTGGGTTTTCTTTGTATTGGATTTATATGACATGGTTTTGGCAGTGTAAGGGCTGCCTGAGTGTCCTCTGTAGCAGGAGGCGCTCCAGGCACTGAGCAGCAACTCCCTGCAGCCCAGGAGAGACCCACAGAGGGGCAGGCCATCCTCCTGCAGCCCATGGGCACTGCATGGAGCAGATCTCCATGTGCAGCCATGGAGTAGCCCACGGTGCAGCAGTGGATGAGGCCTGAAGTCAACACAGCCCGTGGATACCCCACAGGAGCAGCTAATGGGGAATGGCCTACAGTGGGACAGGAGGGATACGGGAGCTGCTGCCCATGGGGACCTGAGTGAAGCAGTGCCCAAGGGGTGGACCCTGTGGTATAGAGCCGTGCTGGGTCAGTGTAGGGAGAGCTGCAGCCTGTGGAAGTCCACGCAGAATAAGTTTTGGAAGGCATCCCATAAGAGATCCACATAGAGCAGGGGCAAAGAGTGGTCATGGAGGAGCAGCACAGACAGGGCATTATGAACTGACTGCAGTCCTCTTTCCTTATTCTCCTTTTCTATTTGTGGTGGGGAGGAGGAGGTCAAAAAAGTTAATAATGAAAGGTGTTTGGGCTTTGCTTTTAGTTCTCACTGCTTTAGTCTGTTCATTATAGGCAATAAATTACATCACCCTATTTGAGTCTGTTTTGCCTGCAATGGTAATTACTGAGTGATCTCCCTTCCTTACCTAAACCCATGAGCTTTTTCTCACTGTATTTTCTTTCCCTGTTCCATTGAAGCGGGAGAGTGAGAGTGCAGCCTGGTGGAGTTCAGCCACCCATCAGCATCTAATTGCACCACAAGGTGAAAGAACCACAATCGTAACATTAACTTCGGTTTGTGTGCTTCAAAATGCTATTCCCTTCTACCCAGAGCTGCAAGGATAGGAGTGTAAATTCACAGAATCACAGAATCGTAGGTGTTGGAAGAGACCCCTGGAGATCGAGTCCAACCCCCTGCCAAAGCAGGTTCCCTACACCATGTTGCACAAGTTGGCGTCCAGGTAGGTCTTGAATATCTCCAGAGAAGGAGACTCCACAACACCCCTGGGCAGCCTGTTCCAGTGCTCCATCACCCTCACCATATAGAAGTTCTTGCGCACATTCATGTGGAACTTCCTATGCTCCAGTTTCTGTCCATTTCACGATGTCCTGTTTCCACACACTGCTGAAGAGTCTGGCCTCACCACTTTGCCCCCCACACCTCAAATATTCATAGACCTGTAGGCTTTTGCCTTTCTTCATAGGGGAGATGTTTCAGGCCCTTCACCATCTTTGTGGCCCTCCGCTGGACTCTTTCCAAGAGATCCCTGTCTTTTTTGTACTGGGGAGTACAAAAGTGCCCAGAACTGGACACAATATTCCAGATGAGGCCTCACCAGGGCAGAGTAGAGGGGGAGAATCACCTCCCTCGACCTGCTGGCCATGCTCTTTTTAATGCACCCCAGTATGCCATTGGCCTTTTTGGCTACAAGGGCACACTGCTGGCTCATGGCCAACCTGTCGTCCACCAGGATTCCCAGGTCCCTCTCTGCAGAACTCCTCTCCAGCAGGTCATCCCCCAACCTGTACTGGTGTATGCAATTACTCCTCCCTAGGTGCAACACTCTACACTTGCTTCTGTTAAACCTCATCTGATTTCTTACCACTCAGCTCTCCAGCCTGTCCAGGTCTTGCTGAATAGCAGCACAGCCTTCAGGTGTGTCAGCCAATCCTCCCAACTTTGTATCATCAGCAAATTTGCTGAGGGTGGCCACTATCCCCTCGTCAAGGTCATTGATGAAGATGCTGAATAAGACTGGACCCAGCATCAACCCCCCGGGGAACACCGCTAGTTACAGGTCTCCAACCAGACCCTGCACTGCCAATTACAACCCTCTGTGCTCTGCCAGTCAGCCAGTTCTCAACCCACCTCACTGTCCACTCATCTATCCCACTCTTCCTCAGCTTTGTTGTGGGATGTTGTGGGAGACAGTATCAAATGCTTTGCTGAAATCAAGGTAGAGTACATCCACCACTCTCGCCCCATCCACCCAGCCAGTGCCAACATCATAGAAGGCTACCAGGTTGGTCTGGGTTGTATTCAACCAAATCTCTTTCATAGAATTCTTTATTTTAATAATGCTTTTGGGGCAACTTCAACCATTATCCCAAAATGACAGAGTTGTTTTCATTAAACGGTATCAAACTGAGAAAGAGAACTTTAGAATTACTGCACTGTGTAGCCATTCCCATCTTTTATTTTCTGAGCACACTTCAGTGCAAACCATAAAATAGGAAGTAAAACTAAAATCTTGTAACATATAACCTTTACCTATTTCAGAAATTATTTCAGCATTAATAATTATTAATTATTTCAGTAATTCTCTTTTTTTTTTTTTTTTTTTTTTTTTTTTTCCCCTAAGCAGAAGACAAGATCACAGGCTGCTGCTGAGCAACAAAATGTTACGGAGAATTCTCACAGAAACAAGAATCCTCTATACACTGTCACCTTCCTGCACATCCACCAATGAAGAAACTCAAAGAGGTTTGGGAAAGGAAGGGAGAAACTACAGAGATGGACTGCAATAAAGTGAGAATGCCTCAAAGGAGAAGAATTAGTAGCAAAACATTAAAAGAAGAAGATAATCATTTTCAGTTGAGTATTGGGGAAAAGTGCTTGTTTTCACACTATTTTTAACAATCCATTACAATTCTTTTGATGTACGGGAAACTGAAAATGAGTCCTGCCGTTCATTCTTTTCCTTTCCGAGAAAGAATTGGAAAAAAAAATAAAATGCTGTTTCGACATTTTTGTGTGTGTGCTGGAAATGATAATTATAGTGAAAACTTCTCATTATGTAATGACAGTAGAAGGATAGAAAGTTGAAAATGATCTGATTATTAATCATCATAACCTAAAAGGCTATTTACCCATCATTCCAAAAAGGCTGAAGAATCATTTGTCCTATACACTGTTAAGCAGCATCCCTGAACATCAGTCCTACAGCAAAGCCTGATCAAACTGCCCATGCACTTTGGAATTGGGCATGAAGTGAAATACGTAGTCAAGAGAAAATTTTTTCCATGTTCCTATGGTGGGAAAATAAATTAAAACAAAACAAAACAAAACAAAAAAAAATCCACAACATTTTCTTGCAAGAAAAAATACTTCTAAACTAAGAGGTCTCCAAAGGCTCTCAAGTTACTTTAGTTAAGATTTGTGATTTTAAGATTGCTTATTGAAAGAATTTCAAAGGAATTATTTTAATGAGTACCCAAGGAAATTAGAAGTCAGGTGCACAACTTTCTTAGACTCCACAGACAATTCTGGCTTCTGTATAAATCATTCTAATGACTGGAGATAATGTAATTTTATAGAAAAATACTCGTCATCATGCAAAATGCAATAATTCTTACCATAAAAAAGAATTATTGAAAAATAATTTCATGAAAAATAGAAACTAATATACAGAATGAACCAACATGACTGAATAAAGGAAGTTTCATCATGCATGATGTTTTACCTCAGACACTAACTAGAAATTTTAGAAGAATGATACTTGTTAGACAGCATTCTATAAAGATGAGTAAAGTTTAACCTCCTTATCAGTGTGAATACTTCTTCACCTAACAACTGCTGTCATTTAGCAGTAGGGAGTGACGGAGAGAAACCTGCTAACATATATTTGCATAGTCTCATCTAGATAAAAAATAAGGATGTATGTATCTTACAAATATTCCTCCTTCACTGAGTTCTAACACTTCATCAATATAGATCTTTATATAACTATGTCTGAAAGGAGACAAACTAACCCTCTTGCAAACTCTTCCAATTTAACATTTAACATACTAATTTCCTGTTCTTCCTACACCCCACTTTTCACCAACAGTTCACCCATCCTTTATGTCTTTTCTTAATCACAGCCACAAGACCTGTGAGACAATTAAAGCTTCTTTTTCCCCAACGTGCAATAATGATCCAAGTCTTGATCAAAACTGCTTATAAATAAGCACTTTTTTTTTCCATCTACGTATCTTATGTTACCATAATTTAAATGT
Organism: Excalfactoria chinensis; assembly: GCF_039878825.1. Taxonomy (NCBI): domain Eukaryota; kingdom Metazoa; phylum Chordata; class Aves; order Galliformes; family Phasianidae; genus Excalfactoria; species Excalfactoria chinensis. The sequence continues at coordinate 109,183,247 of NC_092825.1, read as the reverse complement.
ACAAAATCACATATGCTTTTTCTGCACACCATTTTCTCTCTCAGTTGATCCTATTAGCAGCACCTATAATGGATTATTATTGCAGATACGCATAGTTCTGGAACAAGCACCCTATTACAGGTAAGCAGAAGTGCCATTTTTGAGTTTCCAACATTAGAACAATATGATATGATGCATCTTACAAGCATCTCTCAGAAAGGTCAGTTGACTCCGCTCATCCTCACTGCAGCTTCCACTGCATTCAAAGCACCTCTACCTGACTTGCACTGATGTACATAAAAGATCCTCTTTAGTAAATTAGTACTAAGCTTACTAATTTGCTTTCCTCTAAATCAATCCAAGAATATTTACACGAAAGGAAAATCTGAGATGGTTGATTTTGTTAACCGATTCACAGCAGCTGATTTTAAACTCCCAGAGTTAGATCCTAGTACCCGCAGAAACAATCTTACTAGCACCTGTACTGTTGTACTTTATCATATGTTTTAATGACAAATTTGGAAAAAAATACAAAAAAAAAACCAAAACCCACAAAAACAACAACAACAACAACAACAAAAAGCCCCATCTGCAAACACAGTACAAACAAATAGGGAAGTAATTGTTATTGTTTCTGATGCACCACAGTTTCTTTGCAGAGCTGAATCCTGCATCTGAATGTCATTGTAGGAATGTGTCAAATATAGCAATTTTCATCACAGAAATATTATGCCATATGGGCCACATATGAAGAGGTAGAAGGATTTATAAGAACAGTTAAAAAAGCTATCAGTGCTGATCGTGATGCACAGTAGGAATTTAAGACACAGTGATAAGATGTCACAAAGGAAATCAGTCCCATTCATATGGTCAAACATATGTTAAAAGGTTGGACGTTTACACCGAGTTCTAGTGCCACACCATGCCACCTTCAGAACTGTCTGTTTGAATAAATGATACTGTGACATACACAGTTAGACATCTCTGGCAACTCACAATAGGCCAAAACCCATCACTGTTCCCCACAAGCAGAGAAATGCTAAATTTCATCTACTGTTTATGATATCTTTCTTTTACCTTCTTTGGTGCAAATATGTAACAGACGATTCTCCAAACAACATTAAACAAACATGAAATAAAATAGGATATTTGTGTTACTTCAGAACCATTTTTTTTCCCAAAACATTATAAACTGCTTCTACTCCAATTAGAAGTGCTCATCTTACTTTTTTTTTCAGAGAAAGAGTGTCCAACTGTTCTGTTAAAGCATCAGAAAGGGACACTTGGAATATGAAAATACAATTTATTTATTTATTTATTTGTTTGTTTGTTTCACTATTTCTAATATTAGAACATTAATTATTTTTTGTAGGTTTGTTTTTGTTGTTTTTTTTTTACTTCAAAAATCTAATTAAAACTACAACTTGGGCCGATGTTATTCAGGGGTGACAAAGGAGACAGGTAGATGAGGCAGAGAAAAATCAGCATGTTTTTCATTGTTCCGAAGGAGTAATGTAGGTCTGGATATTCAGGAGCTTATTTGTGCTATTGAAGGGTAGGAAGTAGCTCTTACCCACTATTGGAAATCTGCTTTGTTTGCAGGATTATGTCATGAGTCTGACTCAGAGTATACAGTCACTGTGCTGCTGATGGCATGTGCTATCTCCTTCCAATTTTCCAGTAGGAAACTGCCCACCAGAAAGACTGGGATGAGTCAGACCAAGTATAGGTATCCACATCAGAGCTTGTCATGCAGCATATATTGAGAAAAACACGTCACACTGGGCAGTTATACCTTGATCTTGCCTAGTTATTTAAGCACACAAAAACAAATGGCTGAATATTAAACATTTTTCTTGTTTTATGAGGGACTTTAGCTCATATTTTGTCACCTTGACCGGTCTTCCTACATTTCATTGACCATTTCTTGTGGAAGCTTTTACAATAAGAAAAAAACCCGTTCTTAAGCCATACTTCTGTGAGCAGCAGGCAACTGCAGCAATTGAATTTGCTTATGAGCAGCTATCAGGAAAAATCTTCTTAACCAAATGTAGTGGATTATAACATAACAGAGTTATAACATTTGAACTATATGAACCTCAGTTCACATAGTTCCATTCGGCTGGAAGACTCGACAAGTCCAGAAACATAGAAAGTTGGGAGCTCAGTGAGGTGACTAAACTGCTCACATTTGGCTGCACAAAATTTTTCATATAAGCAAAAGCACATGAACATTAGGGGTGCCATGGTGATAAGCTGAATTGATCTTTTAGCTCAATAAGAGCAGTGGTCCACAAAAGCAGCAAACCAGTTTTAGGAATTGATCTGTTACCTTGCTTATTGTATTGGCTAGATACAGAGACAGATGACAGGTCCAAGTAATGGCCCATATTTACTACAGAAACAGTTGTGTTTTTTAATTAAGTCCTTCAGAACTCGACTGTTTGAAGTACTGAGTTCTCTGGCTCAGTTCAGGAAAATGCTTTAAAGTCTTTCTTCAGAGAAACATATAGTCAAACTTCATTTAATGGAATTATTTTCATATTTCAGACTCAAAGTATACTCAGTCATTTTCTTGGATTTCATTGGAGCACATAATAATGTACAAAAATAATATTTTGTCTATTTTGCCCGTAGATATGAACATTTGAGAACTTATTCTTACAGTACTGTTTTTATATCTAACAAAACAAACAAATACAATTCTTCCCCACTGACTAGTGAAAAAAACAAAACAAAACAAAACAAAACACAACCTAGTGTTTCTTCAACATATTGTTCATCACTAACAAAGGAAATTAGCTGTCAGAGGTGTTAAGCAAAATTAGATTATATATCCTCATCTTCTGCATGCCAAAATTCAGCTCAGTAGAAACAAAAGCAGAATCTATGATAAAAAGAAATGGACCAACAGGGACTCCAGTCAGATGGAAACCAGACCAGCCAAATTCCAAAGAGATGGGGAAGAATGTGGGGCAGCAGAGTGAAGATTACACAAATTCTGAATATGTCCCCCAAAATAAAAACTTGCCAATACATGCAGTGTCGAATTACTTCTATCCCTCCCCAGATCCACAGAAAGTTATTGTTTATTCATCTCAGATCTAATGATGATTTCCACCACTATGCCTAGTGTTCAGTGAGTGGGGACTGGTATTCAGGACCATTACATCCTTGAAAACAAATATGCCTTTATGCCACTATAGCTGTTATTATGATTTTCACCTTTGACTTACAAGTAGCTCTACATAAAATTTAAATATTTCAAAGCAGCCTTAGTGAGTTAGTGGTTGCCTCTTCCTGGCATTCCATTGCACACCTGCCTTCTACATACAGTGGTCTTAATTACTTCACATGAATGTTATGAAACAATTTAAGCATCAGAAAATTCCACATGAAAGCTTCTCTAAGTGCAAAAAATTATTACAGCATACTGGGAAAAGAGAAGAAGGAATTCCAAGAATTCATTTTACTGCAATAGAAGTTAAGTCACTAGAAACTAGTTATTTGACACATCCCACAGCTTAAAAAGCTAGTGAATTTTAGTAGAAACAATTCCTTCAGAGAGAAGGATGATAATGACACTGCTGGCTGCTCTGCCTCAAGAGGGAATTATCCATCTGCTAGCAGATCCCTGAATCTATACTATTAATAGGCAGTGTTTATAGAAGTAGCAAAACACCCCTGGCACAATGAGAAACTAACAGTGCATGTTTTGAGACAGTAGACTTTCTTCATTAAAATTCTGAGATTGTTTCCTTTTTCTGTATAAGAGAACAGTGTTCCAAGATCAGCTTCATTAAGAACTTCTGCTTGGACTTGATATTTTTATTTTCTGACAATGGAAAACTTATTTCTTTGAGAAGAGCTCCATCTTTTAACAGATAAAATCAGCAAATATGAGTAAATATACAATCAGTCCTGCTAGTTTTAATTTGCATGTTATGATCACAACTAGATTAGAATTTTATACACTGCACAATCATTTAGAAACAGTATTTCTTGTTATTTCTAAATAAAGACACAAACACTCATAGCTATTCCTGTTACTACTGCTAATAACGTATGTTAACATGAATAGAAAAATATAGCGCCTTAACACTTGTGTAACTGCCAAATACAGACCCTCACTGCAGAATTTCACACAAAAAGATTTGTCAAAATTGTATGAGGTCTTAGAGCAAATCATATTTGAGGTGGGAAGTCTGAAAAAGTGGCATAAAGCCATATTCACCTTTCTTTAAAGCATACTTCATTGACAAGACATACAACACTGAACCTTGCTCTTTATAAATAGCACTGATGTATCATTACAGAATAATTTACACTGGAAGGGATCTTTAGAAATCATCTTGCCTAACTTATTTAGAGCTGAAATAGGACCAAATTCAGAAACACTTCAGGTCACACGGGGCCCTGTCCACTTTGCTGTTGAGTAACCCCAAGGATGGAGAATCCATAACCTCCCTGGACAGCCTATTGCGGTATTTCGTTATCTTTGATGTGAACGTGTTTTCTGCTAATATCTAATCCAAATTCCCTTTGCTGCATGGGTCCTCTCACTTCTCAGGCTTTTGCTGTGAATCTCTGCAAACTGCCATATGCAGCTATTAAGTCCCCTTGAACTTTCTCTTTCCCAGACTGAGCAATCCCAGGCCCTCGGTCCCTCACACATCAAGTGCCCTTGACCAGTGGCCAAGGACAAGACGTCCATATCTTTCTTGTACAAAAGGAAGCCCAAAACTAGACAGAGCTCTTGAAATGTAGTTTCAGAGATGCTGATTAGAGGGGACTAATCACTTCCCTTAGTGTTTTGGCTAGAATCTAATTATATGCAGCCCAGAATATAGCTCAACTTTCTTTCCAACTGGACACACACAGAATTCATGAAGACTTATGCAGCTTTCGCACCTTCTGCCTTCTTGTAGAAGGTCCACTGTTTTTTGTCTGAGTTGCACATACTACCAGTCTGCAAACATACACAGTAAAAGATTGATTTAGATAAACGAGTAGGGGAGGTAGAATCCAGTTTTGATGGAATAGGTCATACATATTTTTAAGATAGGTCAGATCTATATTTGTTATTGAAAAATGCAACCCTAGTGAAAAATGTGTACTTCTAATCCTCAACACAGAAATGCAATTGAAAATGAATTTCTAGACTCTTGTCCCTTACCCACTGAAACTAACAGGATGCCAGCTGCACTAATCACAATAATTTATCTTTTCCTGCAATCTTATTTCTCAGGAATTGGGGGAAAAAAAACAAACAAAACAAAACAAAAAAAACAGTTTATTTCACAATAGGCCAATAAAAGCAAACAGAGGAAAGTTCTCTTTTGGCACAATGGTATTTTTCGTTTTAGTGATGATTTGCAGCCTGACTAAAAACTAATTGAAAAATGATGAAAGTAACTCTTTTACATCAATGAGTTTAGTCTCAGACTCATAGAGGTGAATTTTTTATGTGCATCCTAGTGATTAACATTTAAGAGAAATAAGGAAATGGTTGTTAATCACTCTTCAAAATGCAGTGTTTAGACAGCTTTTTATTGTTGCAGAAAACAAATTTACTCTCTGACATACCATAATGAGGTGGTCAAGCTGTTTTAAAATATCAGCTGTCTTTATCTGCTACAAAGTATTAACAAAGATTCTCCTGACACAATTTTTGTATCCCTTGAGGTTCAATTTTCAGGCTAACAGAAGATTTTTCCCCTCTCATTTCCCTTTCAAGACTCATTTCCAGTCCCTCTAGAGCAGCCCACTTCATTTCCCACTCTTTAAGAATAATCTTAAAAGGCTGATGTATCTTCATTTTTCTTCTTTCTACTAAAATAAAAATAGTAATAATTGTTCAGCGTACAAATTTTGTAATTCAAACTTTATTTTAGTATTACTCTATTCAGTGATGAGTATTTTATTCATTTAGAATACTGAAATCATCCTTCCAGTACTTCTTATAAATTAGAATTCTTAAGGAGCCTAAAAGCACAACTGTTTAAAATCAGAATTCTACTATGCTTCCAATATTAAGCAGAAGAACACCACTCTAAAATATGCACAAAATTATGACAGTAGTCTCACAAGTGAAAAATTATATGTGAAATTCATAGAAATAAAGAAGGTTTTCCACACCACAGAAGTCATAAAGACATCTCTGGGATTCTGCCAGCAGAGGAGGTGTACAAAACTACCAGCGAATACAAGCGTGCTGCACAAACATTTTCAACTCTAGCTTTGAGATCTAGCTGTCTCTGATCCAACAGTTGTCTGGGAAATGGCTCTAGCTTTGAATTTATATGTATATGGAAAATCCTAGGCAAATTGAAGCTTCAAAAACAACCACCACAGTAGCATGACATCATGAAGGAATGCTCCTGAATCTGATTATGAAAATATGAACATTTTCCAACTTACTAGCACCATACATGGGCAATGGACTAGTAGTGAATTCCTCACTTTAAGCATATCAGAATAAAATAAGTGGAAAAAAAATCAGCTCTAAGTGTAATATCTTCTATGATGTTCTTCTATAGTAGATATCTTCAAATGCCGATAAAGTATCTGAGGGTGTAGACTAAACAAAGACTCTCAGAACCAAAAGCTTTAGCCAAATTCATCAGCACTGTCACATTATTATAATATTTCATATTAAATAAAATTACATTTTCAGCCACTACAGCTAAAAGCCATGTTTTCAATAACATGTGCTAAAAGAAGTTTGCATGGAAAGTATGCAAAATCCATGGTTAAAATTCTAAATTTTAAGATATTATAGCAGTTGATTTCTTTTAATGGAATTGCTGACTATCCTCCTGCTTTGCATAGCATACATGCTTCACTGTTTTCAGCAGAAATCTATCTACTCCCACTGCAAGTTTTCCTCAAAATATAATGATGCCAAATCAGAATTTCTGGCATTTTAGATAAGGAAAGGCTTCACCTTTCACCTTCTGTAACACAGGAAAACATAGTTTACTATCATGTTCTTCTGTCTATATTTCCTCTTTTACAAAGAATCCTTACTTAACCATCATATTTAAAACATCTTATTTCCTGTAAAGTAAGGACAAGGAAATGAAAAAAAAGTGTAAACTTAATTCTGCCATGACTCTTAGCTACTTACTTCTCGGCATACTATATATTCTTATTTCCTCTGAACCTCATTTATAGACGAAGGTTATCTGAAGAAAAAATACTCACAAACCAATTGTAAGCCTGCCTTAAACCTATTTCTTTGAGGATCAAATCAAGAGCATCAGTATTCAAGCAGATGATTACAATAATCTTTCCCTAATGAAAACATGGAACTGATGGTAACATTTTTTAACTACAAACTTTTTCGTATCTTTTAATTGCACAGAATGTAGTGATATATGCAATCACAGATGCGAAGTCAAACATAGCATACTTGCATGAAAGAAATACCTATCACTCCTTTGACAGAAAGATTAACCAGAGATGTCTGAAATGAACAGTCATTATACTACTCATTTAGTTTGCCCATTTTACTATATAGAATGTTCACTGCTTAGCAGAATTTCAGTTGCTCCATTTCTTTCTTTAAAGGAAAGCTGTCACAAAAACATTTCCTTTTTAAAACTGTTGTCATGTTTTGTTTTGTTTTGTTCCATAATCAACATTTGTGCACGGTACTTTATTATCCTAACTACTCACACAGAGGTACCAATACACTGTGATCACTTCCAAACAGGGGTTCAAGTGGGGGCTAATGATGTCTTAAACTTTTATGGAGGAAAAATGTGTCAGAGTTAGTGGTTGTGGTCTTGTGACACAATCAGAATGAAATGAACCTAACCAAAATACCCTCAGAGACTCAGCTTCAATAACATTACATGCTGCTGTGAAAGAAAGGACAACCTAAGGTCACTTACTTTTACCTGCATGGTTTAGAAAATGTCATGTTACATACGTTGCTAGGATATCAGACTTCTTTGCTTTTAAAATGTTTGCCTTGACATTTCAATTTCTTTTAATACATGAAGCTCTCTGTACTGAAAGAAACATGAAATGGAAACAAAATCCCAAAACAGTAAGGGCTTGGTAGCTTACCAACCGTTCTGAATTCTAGATGGATAACTTAAGATGCATTATAATAAAACGATTTCAGGAAGCATATGCCTTAATAATGATGAATTTTTCTAAGGGAGGTAGACAGCAGTGTTAAAATGATACTTTATACCTAAAGTAAAAAATCTGATGCACAAAACAAAACAAAATGTTGTCAATCTACTAAAACGAAATTCCTATTAGAGCTAACAGTGTACCTCCCCGTGGAGGTACAACCAACTATCAAAGAAGATCACAATACAATAGCGTGTCTTTCAATGACTTTTAAATAACAATCACAGCAGATGCATGACTATGCTCATTACACAATGTGCAGATTTTGGAAGGCAAGCACTACTTTTGGATTTCCAATTGAGAAAATCTTTGTCATGATTTTTCACACATCCAACTTCATCAGCTCACTTACTGCCATAGATACTTCACATGTTAGAAAACAAGGGTTTTGGAGAACGAAACCTAACACGTACAGTCATGTTGAAATTCCTGGCTAAAACTGACTGTTAAACTCACCTAGTAATTCAGTGACAGATTTAAGAGTAGAATCAAAGTTTCTCTATATTTGTCTCTGTCTATTAAGTGGTGCCTTCTCTGCATGATCACTAGAGAAGTGGAAGCAAGTTAACAGAACTGTAGCCTATATTTAGACATTGATTCCTCCATTTCATCAGAGACTATATTAAATGTCACATTCTGTTGCACAGCCAATTAGAGAGATAAACACACACAAAAAAGAGTTTTCCTGCTGGTTTTGTTACCAGCACAGCATGGGATTGAAAAAAGAGATGGTACCCAGCCAGGAAAACAAGTGAGAGGAAGACTACAATAGTGCTGACTAGCTTTTCAGCTTTGAGTTAGATGAAAGGCAGATATAAACCAGACAGTTTTACAACATGTATAACATTAACGACAAGTGTGGTTTTCAAGAGTTAGTGACATGAACACACATTTAAGTAAAGGACATCTATGAAAGAAAAGTAGCTAAAGCTTTTGCCTGCCACAATAATAAGCTATAATGAGGCAAAGGTAAGATACCCAGATAATTCTGAACCGAGCATTCAAGAATATACAATTATACAGTAATTCTCAAGAAGGTGGAAAAATAATGTACAGAGAATACTCCTTTAGATCTTTTTAAATGACAAATAAACTATTTTAATCTTGTAGACTTACAGGAGATGCAGCAACTACCAATTACTAAAATACATGCACCACTTGTAAAAGATGCATCAATTAATAAAAAAATTATATAATTAAACATAGAAAATATTATTAGCCAGTATGGTCATTAAAAAACATGAAAGAAACCTTTTGCTGATGTAGAAAGTAAACTGAAAGTCTCAAAAACAAAAAGTTTAAATTGACATATAAACAAAAGAAGTACAAGAAAACAAACAGAATAAATCCTACCAGACATCTGTGTATTTTAATATACACCCTTCATATAACACTGCTTAGCATAGTTACAAGTCAGTATTTGTCCACTGTTTCTCCTTTTATTTTTTACTTTAAGCAAAAAGAAAGAATGTTAATATCTTTCCTAAAATAAATCAGACTTTCTATTAGGAGAAGGAGGAAGGAAAAGAATGTTTTACAAACTAAATTCAGTTTAGAACAGAACTGAATGTAAATTTAACATTGTAAAGTTTTGCAAACAGGCAAGCCAAATCTTTCATATTGAGCCATGCTAAATCTGGAAGGCAGGTAATTAACTTTCAACTGTGTAACAACAAATTACTGAGAAGACAAAGTCAGTTTAGACTTTGCTGTTCTTGCACATGTATTTCCATATTATTTTTGTGTGTTTTCAAAGATAAGTAAAACTGATGCAATTTTGCTGATAAAACACCTGTGTTAACAAACTGTTCTTTTCTTTAGGATGACTGAGGAGCTTTTCATAACCCAACAGCAGTAGGACAGAAGCTTCTCAAAAAGTCATTACAAAAACAATGTAAGGAAAGGCATGAAGTGGGGTATCTTTTCACTTGGCAATCTGGAGTTTACTATATAACTCTCTCTCGCTTGTGGTTCATATTTCAACCACTGCCATACATTCTCTGTTATTATACCATCAGTACAAGCAACAGAAAGATAAAAAGATTTGCTCTCAGTAGCAGGGACACTATGAAAGGATCACTTTCTGTTTGTTTACTAATTATTTTAATATTTAAGCCAATAACTATAAGATAAAGTAGCTTAAATAACCACCATATGTACCGTAGCCTATCATTTTTTCCATATCCTGTCTGAAATGATTTTATAAGGAATAAAGATCATGAGGCTTTCAACTTGAAAAATCAGTGTTTCTCATACCTTTTGTTTGATGATCATGTCGTTGATATCATCAAGATCACCTACTGTCACTCTCTGAGCTTTTATCTCTCGATCCAGTCGAGAAAGCCAGTCAGTGAGTTCTGCCCATGCTTTATTGAAGTCAGCTAAGGCTGGAACCTCCAAAAGCACAGAAGATGGCATTTCTGGTGTGAAGCTAGTAGTTTCCTTGGTTACCCTGGTTTGTGTATCCACAGCAACAGTTTGACCAGAAGTTACTGAAAGAAAAAAAAAAAAAAAAAAGTACTGAATAAATGAATAATCATGTTTATTTCAGAAACAGAATTTATTCATTAGAAAGGGATATACAGGAATATACTCACTGCTTTGCTCTTATGTTTACGGGAAATATGAAAATTAAAATTAAATGAATACATGAATTCATTTTTTCATAGTATTCCTACTATACCATATTTTCTACATTCAACAATCTCAGCTTATTCAGATTTCATCCTGGGCCCTAGTAACAAAAAAAATGTTTCTCAGTATAATGAGAACACTCACTCAAGGTCATTGTAGATTCTCTATAAATGACTCATCTTCCAAAATCTAGTAGTGTGGTTGAGTAGGCTGTAGTATCTAGTTTATCACAGCACGACCACAAATCTAGAAACACATTTCTTCTATAGTCTCCAGCTTCCCTGTAGCTATGAATTTGTCTTAGTGACAATCATCTTCTTACTTTCTGTTACTAGTCAGTATTTCCCACAGGATCTGTGATTGATATGGATGATTTTGCAAAAACATTTAGCTTTGGACAATTCTCACATAGTAAAATCATGTGTTATAATGTGAAAATTAGTTAAATTTCTTCCTTCTGTTTGAAGAAAATGGGCACATCCTTTGTGCCCTTTCTTGATTTAAAATAGATGGGTTTTAAAGAATCAATGGATTATTCAGTGCTTGGCTTGAGGTGCTAAACCAACTAGAAGTGAAGAGTCTGAATACCTACTTCTTGAAGTAGTTTCTATCTGAATCAACTATCTGAACAACATATCAATCAAACATGAAAAAGCTGAAAAAAAAGCAGTGCAGAGTGCCGTCTGCATAAAGAGACTATGAGTTTTCTAATACCAAACTGCAAAACATGGTTATTGAAAACAGAATATAAATTTGCAAAGGGCCTAGGACATTCATCTGTGTTTTTCCAGTCTCTTTACAGAGTAGAGGGAACCAATTTCCTGTTAGGTGGTCTTTCCTTTTATGCCATTCAGCAAAGTAGGTCTGAATTCGAAAAACAGAAGCAGCAAGCAAAGGTTCAATAGTTCGGCCATAAAATTAAAATAGTAAATCAGTAGCATCAACCACTCTTGCCAAGAAATTCAAACATCTTTTTCAATGACAAAAGGTTTGAGTTACTTCACTGGGGAATCATTGATCCTCTTCAGCAAGGCAGAAAGAACTGCACACAAGTATCTAAATGATTGTCACTAAAAGCAGCGTAAGATGTTCTCAGCATTAAAAATGCAGCATGATTACAAACAATTTACCAAATCAACTAACATCCACATTATTTATCCAACCTGAATAAAGAGCAGTATTTTGATAACCAAAGGTGACTCATGCAAGTGGTGATTTTTAATGACATATACTGCAATTAAATAAATTTATCCTCCCACTCATATCATTGCCATATTTCTGAAGTGCAAACCTTGTACTTCTATTTGTGCTTTAAAATCACCTACCTGTGACAAACTATGAAATGTAATAATTACTGTAATGGCTGTTCTAATAAAGAACATTTTTTAAGGAAAATCACACAAGCAGATGAGAAAATGCATAAATATATATACATATTTTCATTTTGACAGAGGCTTGTAAAGTGGTGTTTGTTTGTTTTTTTTTGTTTTGTTTTTTGTTTGTTTGTTTTGGTTTTTTTTTGTAACACCCCACTGAACTATGACAGAGTATGTGTAGAGTGGCAGTTTTTATTACACCCCCCCACAACCCTGAAGAATGTCCTTTCCACCTTTTTCTTTTTATTAGACTTTCGTACACACTTGTAAATAATTATTAAATGGTATTCACCATGTTTCTTGTTTCTTGTTTTTTGTTTTTTGTTTTTTTTTTTTTTCCATCTCTGTTGCAATTACTCCAGATCTTTTATGTCCCATGCTAATACTTCTTACCTAAATGATGTAGATGGAAGCATAGATTACACCAAGGTAATCAAGGGATTCACCAAGATGATGAAGGACTGGAGCACCTCTTATATAAAGAGAGGCCAAGGGAGTTGTTACTGCCCAGCCTGGAGAAGAGGAGGCTCAGGGAAATCTCCCCAATTTTTATAAATCTCTGAATGCAAAAATCTCTAGGTGCAAAGAGCATGGAGCCGGGCTCTTTTCAGTGGTGCCCAGCACCAGGAGAAGAGGCAGCAGGCACAAACTGGACATCAGGAAGCACTCCTGTGAGGGTGATGGAGCACTGGCATAGGCTGCCCATAGAGGTTTTGTCGTCTACCTTGGAGATCTTCAGAAGCTGCCTGGGCACCCTGCTCTGGGGTGTCCTTGTTTGAGAGGGGGTTGAGCCAGGTGACCTCCAGAGGTCTCTTCTAGCCTCAGCCACACTGGGATTAGTCAGTGCCTCAATATCACTCCTGGTGTAGGTAAACTGTTAACAGTACTTCAGAGTTCTTATGCATCACTTCACCCACAGCTGTTGACACCAGATAAGACTCCATGCATGGAAAACAATGTACTGAGCCTGTTGTTCACTATTTGGCATGACTAGCAGAGGGTATGGCTTTGAGCTGAGGATTCAGCTCACTACCTAAAACAAAAGTTCTATCTCACGGTTCAAAGCCTATATCTTCAGATTCATGACCCTTCCATTCAGCCCTTGTTCCCTGTTTAGGAGCAGATCAGAAAGGAGGTGTTTCAACAGTGAATGGTGATTGGCACTTCTGGCAACAAATATAGCATTTCCCATCCTTCACCCCATGGCAGTAATATATCATAGCTTTCCTTTGGCTGTCAGCAGATGGAGGAGGACAGAGTTTGGAAAATACTGCTGCATGGGAGTAGAAAAGGAGAGGAAAGATCACAGCTTCTTCCTACAGTGGCAGATCACAAATGACTCCAAAAAATGGATAGGCTTGTGTAGTTGCAACTTTAGGCTGTTGAAGGTAACATTTAAACAAGCTCACATCAAGCAGAAAAGGCAAGGAAGGTAGGAACTCCACATTAAGACTTGTAAGATGAGAAAGGAAAGACAGCTATGTAATGTTCTTTTAAGGCAAGAGGAACTTACAATAGAGTTACTTCACACATTCAGACAAATAAGAACTATTTAATTGGTAGATTCATTTGCTATTATGTTCACTTGCTAATGTACCTTGAAGTTAGAAAAGAATATCAACATTAAAAAGGTGTTATAATTAGTTACTTATTTGACTGAATTGGCACTTAGGGCCTGAAAACTTCAATGGTCTGAAATGATCCCAAACAGTATCACTAGGAAAACAACAACAACAACAACAACAACAACAACAAAATATTAGTTCTCTCTGCTCTACCCAGAAATAAAGTGAGTTCAAAAAGGGCCAAGAAATAATAGTTAATATCCTCACATGTAGAGTACTTCTGCAAATATAGTGCATGCAGTTTGCCAACACTGCTTTGGTTGTACTATTTTAATGTTTACAAATAGAACGTTATTGAATGTTTCATCTTGTTCAGTGGGTGAAGAAAATGACAGAGAAGGCTTTAAGCAAATGAAGGATATCATTTATTACCTTCAGGCAACATGTGTTTTTGTGCCTTCCTCTATCTGGACAGGATACTAACAACCTGTTGGACACTACTATATACTCAAGACATAAATTCACAGGATTTGCTCTATTCTCTCACTCCTGTATGGGATTTCAACGCCACATATCAGTCATGATTTCCTGTAACAGTTCCAAAACACAATCTGATTTCACTCTGTCCCCCATTAATTCCATAATACTGTAGGTCATACTGATTCAGAAAAAGTCTTGTGATTTGCACCAAGCCATTCCGCATCATGGTCAAGATGTGTGCAATTACTGAAAAACATAGCCGAGTGTTTAGCATGCCTAAGTGTTAATTTCCATTCTCTACCAAGGGATGGATGCTTGAGTCCACTTTCATCTGGCCACACATTCACATAAAGGCCTTGTATTTCCTCTGTGACTCCAAAGGCTCTTAGCAAATGAGAATAGTCACTTAGTTTGGCATTTACACAGGTTACATAGATGTTGTCTTAGCTCAGAGGGAATTCCTATTCTCAATAATATTTCAGGAAGATCAAACAAAAACTTCCTAAGGAACTCTACAGACCCTCTGTCAGTAGACACAGGCTGTCAGATAAGACAGCCTGATATCTCTTAGCTTCTTACACATTTTGGCCTGAGAATACACTCAGAGGTTGTGAATATATATATATATATAATTATAAATAAGTTAATAAATAAATAAATAAACACACACCTCTCTTCCTTTGAATAGCATCTATTCCAGAAGAGACTATTCCTAATCTTCTAGTATGTTTTCACTGCTCTGACTTTGGATTAATTTTTCCTATGCTTATAAGGTATTTATTTTGCACCAAGAAATTTGAAATACTATAGTAAGAACTGTAAGGTACTAACATAAAGGCACCAAAGCACTGACCACTATAATATCCTGCTTAAAAAATTCAAGATTCAGCATCTATCACTACTGAGTGAGGTAATAACCTGCTCCATTTTGACTTAGCAGGTGAAACTTCTGAATTATCAAATTACTTATGGCAATTACCATAAAAATGAGGTTGTACAGTATGTTTCTCTTCTGATATTATCCTCCCCGAGAACAAAAATGCCACTAAAAAGAGTACATCTGTCCTTTCTTATACACTTGCACAGATATGACATAATTAATCCAATGGAAGAGTATAAATAATTGATTAAAAATAATCGAGAAATATAAATCAACACTTATCACACAATATATAGCAACAGATCTTATTCTGAAGAAATTTATCCAGAACTGCACTGATGATTTCTGTGACTCAAAGGGGATAAAAAGGAATTAAATCATTTCTTTCAAATATCCAGGTAATAAATCCTATCTTACTGTATCACACTAGAAACATGATCAAGGACTTAATCTTTCAATTTATTTAACAGTTGTATCAGTTCATTTCTGTGACACAATAAACCACAAAACAACAATTAGAAATAAAGACGTTAAACCACATCGATCTGTACCTTTACCCTTAACTCCTTGTTAACACCTCCTACTATCTAATAAAGATGGAAACAACCTAGAGTGGTAACAGGAGCAAAATAAAGCACAGAACTAAACTATTTAACACGAAGCCCAAAACCAATCTAGCAATACTCCAGGTATTCCAGTACAGTACATACAGTACAATAAGTGTGATTTTCAACTTGTTCTTGAGCTTTGAAATACACTGGGTAAAAGTTGAGAGAATATGAGTATTCTGTGCTTCTTGCAAATAATCTGCAATGCTAAACATCAAGAGTGGAAGTAATAAAAATGTGGCATGAAATTGAAATTGAAATATGAAACACAGAAATAAAAGCAGAATTAAGTCAACTGCAGGAAAGCATTTTTTCTAATTTGTTCTGCTTATTTCAGTGATGTGTTTCAAGAGAGCACCAGACTGACAGCTTTGAAAAAATCCAAACCTCCAAACCTATTTAGCTAACAGGAACAGAATGGACAGCATGAAGGACAACACTCTCAAAAATTTCAAACCACTTCCAACGTCCCTTCACAAGGTAAAATATTTAAGTGGAGCTGAATCTATTCACAGTATTCCTAACCATTCTTCTAAGTGCTTTAAGTAAAGCTGCAGTTTTAATACATTAATAATAACTTTGAGGGTTATAATCCCACCCATTTTATTATATTGGCCCACAAAGCCAGAAGTAGATATTGGTGATATGGCAGTAGAGGTCAAACCTTCCAACCAGTATTCCACGACGTGTTATTGCTGTGTGACAGATGGCAGCAGAAGTGCACTGTGACACAACGGGTCTGATGTGGGAGTGAGGATGAACCAAAGCTTTATCACTGAACCTCTCCGTGAGGAGAAAATGTAACCTACTGACATTTATTGATGCTTGCTAAACATTGATGGAGACCAACTGGTGGGTGTGAGTGCTACGAGGCAGGAAAACGTGCATTTCAGCAGTAGAAGCAGCATCATGAAAGACAGGCTGCATTATGAATTGCCATGCAGATTTTCACGAGCATGACATGAAAGCTCTTGTTCATTGCTGGCTAAATTGCACAGTTACTGGTAGAAACTATGTGGGAAAGTAGTTTTTTTGGTAGCTGAGAATTTAGCAAATACTGTGCTATTTGTACCTGTTGTAGTTTTGGTAGAAATGAATAGGCATTACATTCAGAGTGACCAGGTCAAACTTTTTTGACAAAGAAGAAATAACACAGCAACTGGAGGTAGATTTTCAAGCAATTTTCATTTCTATCATCAGGATTTCTTTCCACAGTTAGAAATATCCAGTGAGGGAGAGGTCAGCCCTAAATCCTTTAGACAATGAGTAACATAGACCTACTAAACTCAGACAGTTTACCCCCAGGAAAACAGAAGAATACATTTGACAAAAAGAATACATTTGGGGGCCAACCCCCCCAGTTCACTGATTCAGTGAAAACATGTCAGGCAGCAAAGGTTTTGTGCATTCCACAGAATGGTTCAGTGCCATCTCACCAGCACTTCTGACGTGAACCTGATTAGAAAAAAAAACTTGATGCCACAATAACAGAAGTTAAAACCTAACATCTACTAAAGGCAATTCCTTTATTATTTATTTATTTGTTTGTTTTTCTTATTCTGTGTCATTACAATCAAATTTCTGATAAAAACCCACACTCATATTCTTAAACTTGAAGCAAATATCCCTTAGAGAGGCCTGGGAAGGTGGTTCTGAGGCTGATTTATTCCTTGTCCCAGTGATAAATGAATAACCTCATCTTTGTCCTTCAAAGTTAAGAACACAAAGTTATGAGTACTGGGCCCTTGCGATACAAGCTCTCCACACAAGGTGTTCTCTGCCAATGACACCTTTGCAGAGCGAGCTACTGCTACCTGCCAAGTATTGTGGGTCACAAAGGAGTTCTGAAAGACAGGCAATAATAACAGTGGGCAAATTTATGAACATAGTTAATATCAATGCTTTAAAAAAAAAAAAAAAAAAAAAAAGTAGAGCAAAGACTAGATTTTTCCGCTGGTTAAAACACAAAGTTCTCTATATTGATAAAAAAAAAATAAAAATCACTGCCAACAAAATTCCACCCACTGTTATAAACGTGGAAAATACTTATCCTAACAGTATTGTGTGTCTATGCTAACATTTTTGTAACATTTAAATCAGCCTCTATCGACAAACAAACAAACAAATAAATAAATAAAATCATGATTTGAAATGATCCTTTTTCAGTTCGAATAATTAAAAATATGTCTGATTGTTTTAGCCTTGAATATTTTCATAGAATCATAGAGTTACCCAGGTTGGAAAAGACCTTGAAGATCATCAAGTCCAACCACAGCCTAACCAGTATCCCATCTCTAAAAAAAACCTCTGCTAAATCATATCCCTGAGCACCATATCCAAACGGCTCTTAAACACATCCAGGGATGGCGATTCAACCACCTCCCTGGGAAGCTTATTCCAGTACTTAACTACACTTTCTGTAAAGAAGTGTTTCCTAACACCCAACCTAAACTTGCCCTGGTGTAAATTTAGGCCATTTCCCTCATCCTGTCACTTGCCACCAGTGAGAAGAGATTTGCCCCACTCTCACTGTAAGCACCTTTCAGGTACTGGAAGAGGGTGATAAGGTCTCCCCTCAGCCTCCTTTTCCCCAGACTAAACAGCCCCAGCTTCCTTAGCCTCTCCTCACAGTTGATTCTCCAAGCCCTTCACGAGCCTCATTGCCCTTCTCTGGACCTGCTCCAGTACTTCCATTCTTTCTTGTGCTGAGGTGCCCAAAACTGGACACAGTACTCAAAAAATTTTCTCAAAGAATTACTCGGAAAAAAGATGATTTAGTAACTATATGGATATTTCATGGATAAAGTTTTAATTTAAGAATACTGACAGGTGACAGTATTTGATTTTATGAAATCTTAGGTAATATTCATATCACCTGCTAATGATATCAATTTATGATACATTAAAATATATACATTTACATTCTGCTTTTAACATCAATTTAAAGCACATACAAAAAGCTCTTGATTGCCCCTAAAAAGTCATTATACCTACAAATAATTAGATCAATACATGTGAAAAACAGAAGTTGATAATTTTATGTGGTTAACTAAAGCTTAGATCTGTAATAGCCTATGTACTGGGATGGACATAGAGACATAAATTAAAACCTCCATAGTTCTGAAGACATTCAAATGGAAGTAGAAAGCCAAGGTTAAAAATTGTCAGGAAGAAAATTAATTACAGATGAACGTGTGATACTATGTTTAAAGAAATAAAACTCATCACAGAAGTTACAGTTTATAATATGTTATTACTATGAAATTAATAAATGACACCAAAGCCTAATTTTTTTTAGTAGAAAGTTAAGTACGAGGAAAAAAAGGTGTGAGGAAAGACTGAGCTGGGTCTGCTTAGACCTTCATCCTTAGTTTGGGGGATCTTACCCATGTATGTCAATTTTTGAAAGGAGGATATTAAAAAAAAAAAAAAAAAAAAAAAAAAAAAAGCTATTTCAGTGATTTCCAGTGAGAGCGCAAAAAAAAAACAAAAACCTGAAAGGAGGTTCTATCTGAATACTAGAAAACACATTTTTGTTGTGCAGGTGATGGAGCACTTGCACAGGCTGCCCAGAGAGACGGGATTCTCTCTCCTTGGAGATCATCCAAAGTCACCAGGACATGGACCTGCTCTGAGCTTCCCTGCTTGAGTAAGGAATCCAACCAAGTGATCTCTGGAGATGCCTTCCAAACCAAATCATACAGCTATATGTTCAGGTTCAAAATGTCTCTGAGTCAAATTAGAAATAGAAGATAATGCCTTTGGAATGGAGCAGCTAAGACTGAAGAAAATACATGGAAATAATTGAGGCACAGTGTTTAGAAACATCCAAAAGACTACTCAAAGTCTGCAAAAGCTTTAAGTCTGTGCTACTCTACCCAGTGACTCAAGCCAATTAAAGACTGCAATACAAAGTTGAGCTATCATTATTGACTCCTGATCTGCCTGGATCTATAGTTCCATCCAAACCTTTCTTAAAAATAAGCTGTTCAGTTTCTTTTTAGTAATAGATGTTTTTGTGGTATTTCCTGTGAAACTTTCCTTAGGCAAAATTCAACATGATTGATGGGTCCACTAAAAATTGAAAGTGAAAGTCTAAGGTATGAACAAGTGTAAGAATTAAAGCAGATACTGAAACTAAAAAAAGGTATCACTACAGCCTTTCATGCAGTAGCTAAGTGATGGCTCTACAGTCAATTTAAGATGTGTCACTGATTACATTACCGAGGCTAATATGGCTACTAACACATATTGTAAAAGTTAGGTGAAAACTATATTCAAACGTTACACCATTCAACCACTGGATACTTGTTAAAATATTGAGGTAAAATAATAATAATAATAAAATCTTTCTACCATAAACATAATCTATTTCTTCTATAAACTGTGAATCAAATATAACTGTTTCATTCTTCTTTTTGATCTGTAGCTTAAAGGTTACCTGAAGAAATATCTGTATTACTACCAATACTTCTACTACAGTAAAAATAATCATTTTCTTGATTCTGCCAGCATTTTCATTACAAATACAGAAGCTGACTCAAATGTTGAGATATTGAAACAACATAAATTGGAAGTATGTTAAGAATAATAATTTACCATAACAAAAGCAAAAATAATAAGAGGAAATGTTTGTACTTTTTCCCCCAAACAATACTATCTTATAACCTAACTATGATATGAAGCACCAGGAAACTCACAGCAGAGACAAACAATTGCTTTGTGGCTTGCCTGCGCCCTAAATTCTCTACTCTCATTATTTATTTGAGTCTTTCGCTTAAGGTAACACAACATGTTCTCCAAGGCAAAGAAGAAAAACTTATTGAAATAGGAAATTCAGACTATCAATTAAAATTAAGAAGTAATATCTAATAATTATTAACTCTTACTACATATAGAACTAAAATCCTCTTTTGATACCTTTACTTTCTTGTTTGGTGAATTCTTCCTTGTGAAGATTTCATGCTTGACCGGAGAGGCTGCTGAACCTAACTGTATATAGCAGTTTGTACAGAACAAAGTCATACTGCATCTTAAATTAAATTATTCATATAAAGAAGTTTCTCAGAAAGTAATGCCTTCTATTTTTTTTTCCCCCATTAAACTACAACCAATACAAAGAGCACAATAACAATATTTGATAAAGCAAATATTCAGCTGCAATAAACTGTTCACACAGTCTCCATCATGAGCTATGCTTTTTCACCAGCAATAAACAGGAGCTTGCATGCAGTGTTCATAACAATCTGTACCAGCAGAGGTGACCCACTGTTGATGTTGCTACTTCTGAAGCGCACCATCCACTTCTAGGTCTCTACAAATGTTCAGCAAGTGCTGATGAATGTCACTGAGTGTTATTTTTTCTGCACGCAGAAATTCAGTGACACACCTTTGCTTCACTCACACTTCCATGTCAGATGCCATTGTGTCAGACTGCCCCTCTGCTGCCAACGTCCCACAGCAACAAAATGTTACAGGACTACTGGCAGGAAGGTTGAGCCTTTACTGACACACCACCAGGATCTGCCTCTGATGTCATGGGCCAACATAACAGAACAGGAGGTAGCCCTCATTTTTATTAGTTGAAACCCTGAGTGGATTATCATATGGAATTTTTGGATAAAAGTTTTCACTTTCTTCAGAAGCTAAATGCAAGTTTCTCACCACTTTCCTACATACATTCATTCATGGTGCCCTTTTAAAAAAATACATTAATCTTGTATACAGAGTTTTATGACTGACAGCAGCATAAAAAAACCCTAACCAGTTAAGAGCATTTAATGCATATTAATCTTCATGTTTTAGGATGACACATGTTCTTTCTTCTTAAGCAAACATTAAATGTCTGTATAATCCTTTTCGAGAGACTTTCAAAAGGAAACCTCAGGAAGTCCTTATACAAAAACAGTCCTTTTTCTGGGTGACAGAAACACTGAAAATGTTGTACTGCAGTAGCAATTTCGATCTCACAGAGATTTATGGTACTAGAAATGTAGTATTAATCTCTTTATGTAAAAGTTGTCAACGGAGCTGCTATTTGCCCCGTAAGAACTACTTCCATATTTGAGTTTTTTAGATTAAATTTATCCTGTGGGCTCTTTAAAATTTTGAAACAAAGGAAGTGTTGGTTAAAACGGTGCAGTCTGGTTTTAGATCTTCTGAAGTAGAAAGAATCTACCATCTCTTTAGTGATATTAAGACACCGTCAATAAGCAATTTTATTTTTATTATGTTAATATTAGTGCTTAATTCTGCCATTATTTAAATTCATATTTTAATAGTGAGATATAATTTCTTTTTCTGCTTACTTCTTTTTGTCCTGTCTGTTTTCAGTAATTCATTCTTTCATTCCCAATTTTGTTTCCCAACATCCAGTAACACACATCATCTTTACTAGGAAGTCTGAAGAGACTCTTTTTTTTTTTTTTAAGCAGGAACTTTTTTTTTTTTTTTTTTTTTTTTTTCTCCAAAGGGTAGGAGTCTTCTTAGTAAGCAGTTTTTGCAGATTTTAAAGAATGTTTTCATGAAAATGAACACTTTGTACTGCAGAAGTCCATCAAGTACTGTCACATAGTTGCATTATAAAAAATATTATGACAAATCTGTCACAAATGATGCATGCAACTCTCAGCATTTCTTTTGTTGGTAAAAGTAAAAAAATTCCTTGATTCAGTATGCAGCTTTCAATTGGATGTTAACCTGTATGACAACAGTTTACATTTCCAGTATATGACTATTATCATGTAACTTAACTTCAGCAGCTAGATCTTTGATACAAGGAAAAAACATAGTTTGCAAGCAGCTCCATGAAAATAGCCTCTTCTAATTTTGGAAAATCTACAAATTGACTTAGCAGGTATAAATTGCTAACCTAGCCAAAAGTAAAAAAAAAAAAAAAAAAAAAAAAAAAAAGAAAGAAAAAAAAAAAAGCATTAGATACAGAATAGTCTCTTAGGAATATGAAAGATCTGAAGGAATTTTAGCTCACATGCAGTTAAGAAAATGATCAAGACATGTCTGAAGGTTTGAAATAAACAGTTCGGGTATTAGTTAATATGAAACAATTACATCATTCATTCAAAATTCCCTAACTTACTTTTCTTCTTAGAGAGAAAAATCCTGCAGTTACCAAAAGCTAAAGAACACAATGTCTTCAATACTGCTTTTTGACAAAGCAATTCCTTAAATCACTGCTAACACCCTTTCTTCTTTCCTCTTCACCAGAAATGTTAAAATATCTTGTCTAGTATAATTTTGTGAAACACTTACAAATCTATTCAACCAAAAACACACATGACACTTCTCAGGTCAAAGCAGACTATTGCTTTTTGCTTTTCCAGCTATTTTAGTTTGATCTTAGGGAGAAAGAGAAAAAAAAAAAAAAAAAAAAAAAAAAAAAAAAAGCCTTTGAGAACTTAAGTGTCCTCTGGCTAATCTATTATTAAAGTAAATATCAGTAATGCAAAAGTCTACCTGCTTATCTCCACTACTCTGATTCCCTATACTGACACAAATGAAGAAAGAAGTCTGAGGTTTCATCAACAAGTTTTATAGAAACAAATCTAAACAATTTTCAAGTTGGAGAAGCACAGAAGATTATCACTAGCCACCTTTTCCTCACTTTAACTTTCCAAAGTTTAAGGAGAAGTCTAGCTTCCTTCATCATCTCACACCCCTTGAATAGAGCAGAAATATTTAAAACAATTAAGAGCTTTGCTTCTTATTCCCCAAAGCTTCCAGTCTGCTCTTGATCTGTGATTGCACCTTTGTGTACTCCTTGGTTGGTTGGTTCTCTGTAGAGCGCTCCTAACTCTGTGGCAGTACCAGTTACCACAGAAACATAAGAATACCAAAAAGCCATTGCATTTATGCATAGGATATGACCAGAGTGGCAATAAACACTACGCCTTTCAGGAGGAAAAACCGTTTTGCTTTCCTCTTTGAAAAAGCACGAGTCAACAAAAAACTGGATTTATCACTTTTTACTATTGTAGCAAATTAAAGAGATTCTTCACATAATGAGATTGCCAATAGACCTAATTACTACATAAATTAAACAGAAAAGAAATATTACCGCTATTTGCAAGTCCATGCTATCCTAATTGTCAACAAAAATAGTATTCAGGTGAAAGAGGTGAAAGTGGGCTTAAGGAGTGAAAAAAAATTGCAACCTAAAACTAGAATCTGATTTAGACTCAGCCTAAAAAAGAGCATACACTAGAGCATTTAGTTATCTATGCTTCACTGGAGCTCGACCAAGAAACAATTTTTCCACACCTTCCTGGATGAACCAGTTCAAATTCTTACTCTATTTGTGTTTAAAAAAAAAAAAAAAAAAAAAAAAAAAGAATCCTACAGTCACCACTTTCCTCAGAAATGGCAAGGTCTGGATTCTGCAGAGTGTGCTGAATGCTCTAGAGAAAAAGAGAAATTCTACTTTTTTCCTGAGCCATGCTATATAAGCCATGTAAACAACAACAACAACAACAACCAAAAACAACCTTATCTGTAACTTAGCTCTTTGCTCTCACTTGGTACAGGCTGTCAATATTACAATGATGAATTCGTCAAGATGGTATCATTTACATTTCATTGAGTTTAATCAAAATGACTCCTGTAATCCTGCCACTATTGATCAGGAAATTAAATGAAAAAAAATACACTGCAAAACCCACTCCTCAGAAGAAAACATCAGACCATATTTCAAAAATGAAGTAGCTGTGGTCCTTTGAAAGACTGATGAGAGCATTACTCTTACTTATGTCATAAATCTTGACAGCTGTGCTTTCAACATCTTGCCGTATAAAATAAAAAACAGATCTGGATTCCTCATTGTCCTCAGTAACAGTGAAGCAGCCAACTCCTCTTTTCACTTTCCTATTTACATTTCATCATACGAGTATGTATAATAAAAACTCTGAGTAGTAATCCACAGTTTTATTTAATCAGTTGAGCCCTGAAAAGATCAAAATAAAGGTTCACATTCCCTTTTAAACTGTGCTGTTACAGATGTTTATCATAGAAACTTTCAAAGGGTAACCTATAGTGAGACACCTGAAATAGGATGTAAAATATAAAGCGGAAACCTTATTTCCATTGATTTAAAGCCAGCTTGTGTGGCTTAAGTAATATTTGGCATGTATTTTTCTACCTGTCAGATAATCCAGAGACAAATCCTCACATCAATATATGCTATAAAGATCAAGACTAAAATTCTGAGAATCACAGAGATTTGAGTTTATAAACTTGCTTATTATGTTTTTATTCACGCAGCTCTGAAGGCATAGTGTCAGCTTTTTATCCAGACTCTTTTCATTACTTCTCCCTGTTGGTGTTGCAGTACATGCTGTGAATGACCTCCAGAGATTCCTGAAGCTATATGCGGAGAGAAAATTGAATCTGAAAGCTTTATTAGACAACTTTGTCTTCAGCTTGTGTCTGATGTCAGCTGTATTGAAAAACAGAACTGCTTGTGAAACTGGGTCCTGACCTTGAAAAATCTCCAATCAAGTGTTAACAGATTCAGGTTTGTGCCATATTGCTACTTGTTAGATGTGGCATGTATTAGAAGTG
This sequence comes from Excalfactoria chinensis, assembly GCF_039878825.1. Taxonomy (NCBI): domain Eukaryota; kingdom Metazoa; phylum Chordata; class Aves; order Galliformes; family Phasianidae; genus Excalfactoria; species Excalfactoria chinensis. Next base: position 109,158,004 of record NC_092825.1, on the reverse strand, counting down.
AGAAAGCTTCCAAATGAAAATCAGATGGAATAATCAGACAACTTCATTCATAAAGATAATGGGAAAGTGGATATATGGTGGTGTACAAATAACAGGACCAAATCAGGTTGGTAACTGTGAACATCTTTACTACACATGCCTATAAAGTAAAATGAGAAACCCAAACAAATTAAAATAGTTTATATAAAATATTATTTATTCCTTCCTTCGAAGGCACAGAACAACCAAAAGGAAAGGTGAAGACAATAATCTATTCCTTTACTATTCCACTCTACAATAGAGTGGGCAATCTTTGATAGGCCAACTGATGTAAAACCCTGCTCTTATTATTGCTTAGCACTTATTCAAGAACTCAAAGTATTCTCCATGACGTTTCTTTATTGCATTGTTTCCTATTCAGTCTTGCTTTTTATTTTTATTCAACACTGTGAAAAATGGTTCTACAATATTAAGTATCTATAATGACCCATGCACAAGTATTTCAAATGGTATTATTGCACTGTATTTTTTAAATAACATTTGCACTAGTGCTGTAAGCACACAGGTTCCTGGATTGCTCAGTCTTCCCCAAGGTATTATTGTGAGTATGATTGGTCTCAATTATGCTATGTCCAGTGCTCTGATCAATACACACTCCCTGATTTGTACATTTGTTTTTAATTTGCCTCCTAAATACACACATAGATATGCATTCATGTGCACAATAAACTCAGGAGAACTTAAAGACTATCATTTGAAAATTTTGAGAGACAGTGTTCTGAAGTATACGTGTTCACTCAACCATTATGCGCAGTATATAGACAATGGCTGCTTCAGAACATATTAGCAACAAAATACTGCCAAAAGAAAATAATAAAAAATAGTTTCCATTGTGCACTTTTGTCCAAATCTGGCTGTTATCATTTCCTTCCTCATATTTTTATCATTGTCTCTGAAGCTATATTTCTGTTTTCATTTCAAAGAGAGATGCTGTATGATTCATATCTGAAGCCCATGAAATGAATAAATTTCAACAGCTACAGTTTCAAAGATCCTTCTATCCAACTCTAACCAAAAATATTTAACTGAACATAATATCAGAGATTTACCCAGGCAGCCTTCATGATGCTGTGCACAGTATGTATAACTCTCCATCTTAGTACTAATAGAAACACAGAACACTCACTTGGGCAATGAAAATGAAAATAAAATTCCAATTGCACAAAATACAGACACTAGCACTGCAAGAATTTCAGTTTAAGTCCGTGGAATTTAGTTTTAACCACATGTTCTTGTATCAAGGTATGTATTTTTAGGTACATTCTTTTATTTGTTGCCACTTTTCCTTAAAAACACACAATCTCAGGATTTGTATATTTTTCATTACTTCCTTTGTTACCCTAGTAGATATTTAAGCTATGTTTCTTCCCAAGGAACCCACAGGAATTTCAGACAAAATAACCTAACAGCTCTACATTTACAAGAAGAGACACAGCAGTGATTTTAATTTTTTTTTTTATTTAATTTTTTTTTTTTTTTTTTTTTTTTCTTTTAAGAACTGTTTTATAAGCTTTTATAAGCCTAAGAAATGTATGAAGCCTAGTCCAGGTGGGGATTTGTTTGCTCCTTGTTTCTCCATGAAACTAATAATACCCAAACCAAAGGAGACATGCCTTAAGAAGCACTCTTTCAAATAAAATATAAAAGGAAAAGCAAAGAATAAAGCTCTATTGTCAGTAGATTCCACAGATTCACAAATTCAATTCTTTCAACTCAAAACCCAAAATTCAAAGTGCAATAGACCCAGGAGGTAACTGCCTCCAAATCTTTTTACTACATCTCAACTTAATATATATACAAATAAGCAATGATGAGTTCTGCTTTGGTGAAGTTTGTGAAGTTACAGCAGCTCATAAACCACATATTCCAACTTGCTTTTAATGGTCTCAACTTGATGCAATGCTCCTCTACATTTTCCCTAATTTATTCTAACTCCTGAAAAGCCTTATTCCTCTATGCATGGAATCTGAACCTCTGGCTTTGTGCCTGAATACTCCAGCTCCTAGCCTCAAAGCAAATTACACTGAAAGCATGTGACAGATTTGGTTCTATGCACACTAGAAGCAGTAACATCTTTCCTCTTATTATTTGTTTAAAATATACTATAATTGTCAACATATATATAGCATCTCTGCCATACGTATCTCTAACACAACTACAACTTGTAAAATGAAAATGGTACTTTTTAAAGAGACCTACTAAAAATAATGCTCCAAATTAAGGACTGCCATCTTAAAGCTTTAAAAGAAAAAAATAACTTCAATTCTACTTAATTTTGGAAGCAATTTTGCCATTGTAATTGACATTAACACTCTTAACTTTTTCTTCATATCTTGATCATATCTTTTTCTATGTCACTTGATTAGGCATTTTAATATGAGACAAAAACTTGTCTAAAAATTCAGAGAAAAACTGAAACTATACAGAGAGTACACTGAAAGAATTATACAAATGTCAGGAGTGACAATATAAAGTACCATTCTCAGTTCATGCAAAGTGTAAAATTAGCTGAACATGTATTTCAAACTGTTTTAATTCTGTTGTTTTTAAAGTTCCACTAAATTCAAGTAAAGCATGACTTCAAATAAGAAGGTAACCTTTTATAAATTTTTGTTTTCAAGTATAAATCCAAATAAAAGTGGACAAACTTTTGCCTTGAAATGAAGGTAAGGAAAGGAGAATGAACTCCTCAAGAACAAAGCCAGGGATGTTTCCTAGGAGGGCCACGAAGATGATCAGGGGGCTGGAGCACCTCCCCTATGAGGACAGGCTGAGGGAGTTGGGTTTGTTCAGCCTGGAGAAGAGAAGGTTGCGGGGTGACCTCATTGCAGCCTTTCAATACCTGAAGGGAACTTACTCCCAGGAGGGGAGCAAACTCTTCGAAAGGGCTGATAATAGCAGGACTAGGGGAAATGGTTTTAAGTTAAAAGAGGGAAGATTTAGGTTGGATGTTAGGGGGAAGTTCTTTACTAGGAGAGTGGTTAGGTCCTGGAACAGGCTGCCCAGGGAGGTTGTGGATGCCCCGTCCTTGGAGGTGTTCAAGACCAGGTTGGACAGGGCTCTGGGCAACCTGATCTAGTAAAGGCGTATGTTGGTGGCCCTGCTAGGCAGGGGGGTTGGAACTACATGATCCTTGAGGTCCCTTCCAACCCGGGTCATTCTGTGATTCTGTTTCCTACCCCAAAATGAATTCACAAAGTTCTACAAAGCACTATATAACTAACTTATTAAGTAAATGCAGAGGTAGCACTTCACTACATAAGAAATCTGATGAATTCTAAAGACACTATTAAAATTTGTCCTATAAAAGCACATTCCAAAACTGCATTTCTCTACTTACAATGTTTTCAAACTGCTGGCTAAGCAATGCATCAAGTTATTTAGATAGAAATGTTGACACAATTTCATGTTATAATGGCATGTACAGATAGTAAGTGTGATTTCCTTCCTGAATCATCTTGTCTTAGAAGTCAATCTTTGCTAATGTTTTAGACGTACCCCTCAGCTAAGTACGTTTTCCTAGCAGGAAAAGTAGTTCTTGTTCATTATGCCTAGGGGCACACTGGCCTTGTGGGATATCATGGACATTTTTTAGTATTTCTTCTGCGAAGCAAACCATAATATAGGGACCTAGAAATAATTATACAAAGAGTCCCTTCCCGCTATTACAGCCACCAGATGGTATATTTAGTAGGACCCTCTGGCTGAGTTCTTGTAACCAGACTAGACAAAATGACACCTGACAGGGCAGCAGAACTTAGCCAATTACATCTTCATTCCCCAGTCCCAGCAACACAGGGATCAACAAAAATCTAGGCAGAACCAGAAAACAAAATGTTATCAACAGGAGATACTTCCATTGCTTCACAGAGTCCTTCCAAAATTATTCTGTGCACTTTTTAAGAGTATCCTCAGCTACAGTATTTCAGGCAGTTCACACTGATCACTAATCATACCTTTAACAACAAAAAACACTGGGCACCTGTCATGGTACATATATATATATAGGTTCGTGTGTGCGTGTGTTTAATCCTTGTTAATTACGGTTTGTTTGTATATATGAAGCATGATGTAGTGACGTAGAATAAGGGGTGGAATGTCATGATTTTATGATTTTTGGTTACTGGTATTTCACATCATAACATCATGTAGGGTGCTGGGAGTTAAAAAGTTAATGCCCCAGTTCTGGATACCTGTCCAAAAGAGAAGAACTACATTCCCCAGGGGACTTTCTGGCCAGAGAGGAGATAGAGCTCCTGGCAAGGTCACCTGATTGTGCTCTTCTTGACTCTTCTCCTTTGTCTCTCCTCTCTGCTGCCCATCCTGACTGCATGCATCACCTTAGTATTACTGTAAGGCCTACAGCTTTCAGACCTCTCTCATATTTGATTTATTAGCTTCAATTCTAATTATATTGTATTACAGTGTGTTATCTTGCATTCTGATACCAAATATAGTAAAATTAGTTTCTTTCTTCTCAGATCATTTCTGCTGTTTTTAATTATTTTGGGGTCCCCTGTTTCCCTTTTCCAGAGGCATGGATTTTGCAAAAACCCATCCAGCCCACTAGTCACAGAACTGGACCGTAAACTGTTGACAGTACTGCACCTGGAATGGAGCAAAATCAGACACAGGCACAGACTGCAAGACTAAAGGCTGGAGAGCAGCTAAGCAGAAAGGGACCTGGGGCTGCTGGTGATAGCAGCTCAGCACCAGCCAACAGTCTGCTCCAGCAGGCATTTTGGGGTACAAACGCAGCACAGATGGACAGACTGCAGAAGAAGATTCTCATGCTACACTTAGCATTGGTGTGGCTACACCTCGAACAGTGCGTGCATTTCAGAGGAGTCTAAAGGGCTGGAAGACACGTCCTATGATGTCATGAGGGCACTTGGGTAAAATCATAGAATCATAGAATGGCCTAGGTTGCAAAGGACAATAATGACAATAATGGTCATCTAGTTTCAACCCCCCTGCCATATGCAGGGCCTCCAACCACTAGAACAGGCTGCCCAGTGCCATGTCCAGCCTTGCCTTGAATGCCTCCAGGGATGGGGCATCCACAGCCTCCCTGGGTAACCTGTTCCAGTGTGCCACAACTCTCTATGTGAAATACTTTCTCCTAATCTCTAACCTAAATCTCCCCTGTCTTAGTTTAAAACCATTTCCCCTTGTCTTATCACTACCCACCTTCGTGGACAGGATCTGAACAGGCTGGGTAGTTGGGCTGAAGCCAATGGCATGAGGTTCAACAAGACCAAATGCCGGGTCCTGCACTTTGGCCACAACAACCCCAGGCAATGCTACGGGCTCGGGGCAGAGTGGATGGAAGACTGTGTAGAGGAAATGGACCTGGGGGTACTGATTGATGCTTGGCTGAACATGAGCCGGCAGTGTGCCCAGGTGGCCAAGAATGCCAATAGCATCCTGGCTTGCATCAGAAACAGTGCTGCCAGCAGAAACAGTGAAAAAACTGTTTCCCTGTACTCAGCTCTGGTGAGGGAACACCTTGAGTACCATGTCCAGTTTTGGGCTCCTCACTTCAAGAAAGCCCTGGAGTGTGTTCAAAGAAAGGCAACAAAGCTGGTGAGGGGTCTGGAGCACAGGCCTTATGAGGAGCAGCTGACGGAGCTGAGATTTTTGGTCTGGAGAAGAGGAGACTCAGGGGAGACCTTATTGCTCTCTATAACTACCTGAAGACAGCTTGTAGTGAGCTGGGGGTCAGCCTCCTCTCTTGTGTAACTGGTGATACAGACTAGAGGGAATGGCCTCAAGCTGCACCAGGGGAGGTTCAGGATGGGTGTTAGGAAATACTACTCTGAAAGAGTGGTCATGCACTGGAATGGTCTGCCCAGGGAGGTAGTGGAGTCACCAAACCTGGAGGTGTTCAAGGAACGTTTGGACATTGTGTTGAAGGACATGGTTTAGTGGGAGCTATTGGTGACAGGTGGATGGTTGGACTGGGTGATCCTGTGGGTCTTTTCCAACCTTGGTGATTCCATGATTCTATGAAAACCTGGCTTCAAAACCTTCAGGACATGGCCCTGAGCAACTTGTTCTAATTGACCCTGCTTTGAACAAGAAGAATACATGTTTCCGCAGCTCCCTTCTGAACTGTACAATTTTATGATAGCACATTTATAATGATGTTATTGCAGTAAACTGACCCAAATAAAGAAAAATTATGAGTTAGCATTACAAGCGCAGGTTCACATTTTAAGTGCTCTTGGCACTAGAAAGGAAATCAATCTTACTTCCTGCCTAATCCTTTAGAGAACACTAGTGCTTTCATTTTCTGCATGTATAATTTCATCTGCTGAATCTCAGAAATGTTAGTGGTCAGGGCTTACATCTTGCATTAACATAAATTAGTAATTTAGTAATTTTTCAGAGTCAGATTAGTTAATATAGGAATCTGAGGAACGATTATGCTATGTTGTCTCTCTTATTACCACTTTCTTTGTAACAGCAAATTCACAGATCAAAAACTCTCCCTCCCACTGGAAGTTGACATAACCTGCTGACATGCAAAACTGACACAGCAAGTTTAGTGACCTAGCACATCAAAAAAATGATTACACATCTCCTTCAGTTCCCCCATGTCATTAAATGAATTTCTACAGCGTGCCTTAGAACAAAGACCTGTAAAGTAAGGATATTGTTGTGCTACAAGTTTTTTAAATAAAAATGGACTGGTGGTATTTACCCTTTTTAGAACATCAAAAAGATAAACACTAGAACGGTTCTAAATCACAAAAAATAAATTATAGTTCCTATGTAGTGAGATTCAACACATCATTAAGCAAGTCATCTGCTTTGCTTGAATTAACACAGTTCTGACAAAGGTTGCATCTGTCCTCTGGTACTGAATATTCTGTATCCTGCTTAAATGGGGCAATTATTTACTTCCCAGGAAAATTTTTTTTTTTTTCTTTGCCATCACAGAAAGTCACTAGCAGAAGATAAAGAATTCTCTAGTATCAGCTTTTCTTGTATATTATCCATTAAAACATGCTAAAAGCAATAGAGGAAAACATCCAACAAATAATTAAATCCCAGGACATTCTGTCACTGTATTACATCTTATGGGTAACTTAAAAGTAGAAGACACTTGTCCCAGATCTGAGCAGAACACCAAGCAGCTTTGCATAGGTGTAAAACACTTTTTCATTCCAAGCAACTGAGATGACAGTTTTTACTATCAAGTGAAGAACCTTGACTTTAGAAACTCAGCCTTTAGTCCAGTGCTTCAATTATGTATCTTTTCCACCCAAGCTTAATCAATACATTTCAAAGCAAAGCAGTAGGAAAATACGTATAAGTATTAAGGATTTAAAAGTGAGTTTGCAATCCTTGTAGGAAGACAGCAGGTACAAAGAGATATAAGGAAAATGTACAAAAAATAAACAATATTATTCAAATAACTTAAATGGAGATTAAGTCTCTTGTTGCATATTTATGAACTTAGGACACCCATTGGTGTATACCACAGACTTAACACTGAATTCCATACAATCTTTTCTATGAATACAGATGCTTTGTCTTGAAACAGTCCCAGTTCATTGATTATATGATAGAAAAAAGTATTTTCAAAAATTCATTTTGTAACAATTTTATATCTATTTGACTTACATTATTAGCTTTTAATTTTTTTTTCCTTCATCATATTTACTTGAATGAATGTAATAAGTCATGATGTTTTCTCTAAATAAAATAAACAAGACTCTGAAACAGGCAATAACTTCAAAACCACGTTGCAATCATTTCACTAAATACACAAACAAATTTGTGTTCTGAGAAACATTACACAAAAATAAAAGGAAAAAAAAAAAAAAACAACAAAACAACAAACAAGTTGAACGCCATACCAGCACAACTCCCCTTTACAAGCTAAAGCTGAAATCTGAACAAGCAACTTTCATGTTAACTGTGTGACAACTAACTTTAGAAGATGTATACAATGAAACACTTACAGACACCTGGAGAGGAAAGGGCAGGCTGTCGTACTGTAGGCTTTTCCTTCAGTTGAAGAATTAAGTGGTTTATTGCCTTCCAGTCCGCATTCAAGTCTTCTAATTTTTTCTGGTGTGGAAGTTAAAATCACATTAAATTTATAACACGTTAATAAATGTAACTTCTAATAAATGTAAATGTAAATGTTAGTAAATGTACCCCCTCCCCCCCCCCCCCCCCCTTTTTTTTTTTTTCCATCTGATGGACCACCTGAATTTACAACAAAAGCCTAAATAGATATAACAATTAATTTTCACAAACAGGAGAGAGAGTGAAGAATACAGTATGACCTGTTCGGGGAGGAAAAATAGAAACATTATCACAGTTTTGAGAGCATCTTGTCTCACAGAAATTTGCCTGTTGGAGTTCAGGTACAACCTACAGACTATGCCACTGGACCCTGACCACAAACAGAGTTCCCTAAACAACCTCGGCCCCACTGCGGCCACACACCTAGTCCCATTCAGTCTGCACTGTTCGCTGATGGACTGACCTTAGGGGACACAGGATGATTTCCAAACAAAAGTTTTCTGTTTTGTTCTGTTTTAATCACCATAAACCTGAGATGCTCATTTTATTAAATTAAAATAGGGAGGGGAATTTTGTATAACCATGTCAAAAAATCTCTGCAATTCAGAACATGTTCTTCAATCTATTGGAAAAAAAACAAAAACAAAACAAAACAAAAAAAAAAAAAAAAAAAAAAAAAAAACCACAAACCTTAGGAGACCTCAAGGAATGGTAAACAGTCCTGAGCAGTAATGAGTAAGCTGATACTTTTAAACAAAACCTATATGAAAGTCTGGAATGTGAGTTATCAGTCCTCAGATAACTGTGAGAGGCATTTAGACTTGAAAATGATGTTTCTACTCCACCTTTATTCCTCACTCCAGGGACTGTAAAGTAGGATGAGGCATGCTAATTACATGCTAGCATTTCTAAACTCTTAAAATGGAAACTGCTTATCTATTTCAAGCTGCTTCCTGACCATTTGTTTTTTAAAGCAAAAACAAAACAAAACAAAAAACCAAACATAGCCAGCCCTTGACTGTCCTGATTGTCTTGATGAGGTCATGTTTAGACTACCACGTGTCTCATTCTGGGCTCAGCATTTCAAAAAAGATGGGGACATCTAAGACATCACCTCACTGTGAGTAGCTGTTTCATTCATACGCATGTGAGCCAGTGATTTGTTTTCAGCAATGACAAAATAGAAACAACATGTACACCACTAATAAGAGAGTAGCTAGTTCCAAACTCTTCTGTCAAATTTACAGTTCGATCCAGTCTTGCATCTGCCATAAATTAGCACATATGCATTCAAATGTTCACTTCGTATAGCACAATAATTTTGCTGTAATTGAAGCTCTAGAGTTATAGTGACAAGTATTAACATTAAAATATGTTGTATTGAGGAGTACTTTTATAGATTTATTGATTTCCTTTAAATGTCAGTCCCGGTGCTATTAAAGGGAGGATAATATTCATACCTGAACTAATTTCACTGACAGCACTAAAACTACATAGGTGTATTCAGACAGAAAAGCAATGCAATATTTTAAATGGAAAATTGAGGTGAATGAAACCAAGTTGTAAAGGTACTTTTTACATCTTCTTTTTCAACACCACTACTTACTCTCCTAATCAGAAAGACAGGAAAGGAGAAATGGAGTGCCATGGAAGGAAACTGCAGCTTTTACTTTGCCATAGATATCCCTTCCTCAGTAAACCATTCAGAGTGCTGTTATTCAGGAGTCTGGGGTTACGTTCTTTCTATTGCCACTGGCACCAGGAGTAACCTCTGTAACCTCCCCGTTCCCATCCATATAAGGACTACTTTACAGAAATGCATTTCAAAAGCATGAAATTCGTTTCTCTAATATGAATGTCTGACTATTAAAGTGCTTGGGCTTAAAGGATCACATGTCCAATCCCATTTTTTGATTCTTGAATAGGCATATATTAGGACTTCATGTGCCAAGAAGAATATTTTTAAGTTCTATATTACAAAGTTCCAGTATAATCACTGTTAGCATGCTTTGTGAATATGTGAAAATATCCATATTTCAGTCAGCTATAACATCAAGACGGATAGTTTACTGATAGTTGAGAATTTTATTAAGGCCTTTGCTCAAAATTTGTTCCTAAACATTTTGGACATTTACATGACAGCTAATCAAGTGTTTAGTTATCTAATAAAAGTTACAAATTTAAAATTAACCCACTTGAAGATTGACTAACTTTAACCCTACATAATAAATGTTGGCTTCACTCTTGGGACTTCCTACTGAAGGACATAGAAAAATTCTAACAGAAGCAGAATTCATAATCATTTACTCTATAGAAAAAAAAAAATATATTTCATCTGGACAAGTTTCAAATGAAGCACATGTTCAACACATGAGTAGTCTATCAGATTGTCACTTACATTTCTGCCTACTGCTTACTTTAGAGACTTGGGCTGTGTATTTTAATGACTTAAAGATCACACTTTTATAAGAATTAAACAAAAAACTGGTATGAAAATTAAAAAGTTCATGGCTGTGACGAATGTTATAAAAAATAACTACTGGTGTTTGAGAAGTAGAGCAGATCTCACAGTTTCAACCCTCACTTCAATTATGTTATAATAGAAATCCTTGGGGTTGAATTTATACTCTCATTAGAGTGTTTTGAATCTATTATGAAGTTTGCAAACATAAACAGCAAAGGATTACAAAATCTCAGAATAAAGTCAATGATGAACATAAATTCAGACCCAGTGCCCATGACTGCACTAATACATTGAACTCCCTGATACATCCCAAGACAGGGCAGGCCTGCAGTATGAATAAAGACCATGGGACTTCCATATCATTAATTGAAAAGAATGAAAAGATTAGTGGTGAACTAGAAGAGGAAAAACAAAACAAAACAAAAAACAGGAAGCTAGGAAAAGAACGTCTTATTAACCAAGTAATGTGGAAAGTTGTCAAACAGTGATATGCAAGTAATTTGTGCCTTTAAAGGCGCTTTATTACAAAAACTTTTTGCGACTCCAATATGAGGTATTACTATTTTATTTCCAGAACACTTCAGTAATCCCAGATGCAACTGAAATCATGAAATTTGTGCATTTCTCTTATAAAAGTTACATAACATGATGTTGAAGTACCTGGCTGTAAGTGTTTCAAATCTGATATATAAACATATCTGCTACATTTAAAACCACTCTGTGCTTCAGTCCCTATATATAAACACAGATAAGACCATTATGTTGTTCCATGGGAGTTGATTCGATGTGGGAAACTGTTCTTAAATATTTTATTTGCTTGAAACAAACACTAGTCTCAAGTAAACTCACATATTTTTGTCATAATCATCTGGGAAATTATTTTGAACTTAAGGTATGCATATGCTTAATATCACAAGTTAAGAAAACTACTTTTTCTTTTTTTTTTTTTTTTTTTTTTTTTTTCCCCTTCATATTTGCATCTAGTGATACATTTACTTTGACCCAACTTTTGTTTTTCCTTCCTTTCATTTCTCTGGAAAATACAAAGCAATCAAACACAAAACTAAAATAAAGCAATGTTTATGAAGCGCTTAGACACCACTGTGATGACTGGCTTGAAACAGCCTATGAGGGAATTAGCCATTTTTCTTCACAGCAGAAACTGAATACTTCACAGGAAAAGTGCAGCTTACAGCAACAAACTAAACAAGAACTATGAGTTTAAGTACTGAGTTGTTGCTCCCAGTGTGAGCTCTCCCCATACCCTCTGCTGCAAACAAGACCACCACATCAACTTTAATTCATCATTCTCTAAGATCTGAGTGCTTAACTTTGCAACCTTGTTCAAAAACACAACAATCTGAATATAAGTCATTTCTGCTACCACAGAATTCCTTTTAAGTAGAAAGTTACTTTGACTTGGTCTGAAAAGTCTGTATTGGAACATACAAATAACAAATAGTGCTGGAAATTACTCACTTAAGAATGAAGTGAGAAGACATAAATGGGGAGAAGCTTAAGGAAATTTACATCACCAAGAAGGCTATTCAGCAGTCCTGACAGTATATGTACACTGCTTTATTACTTACTGTACAAGACAGTGAACCGGAAATCAACTTCACAGGTTCAATTAATTGAACTCCAGAATGTAATGAAAAAAGTAACATCTAATTAAAGAGGGACAAGAAATGAAATATCCACAGTTCAACAAACAGTTATTAAATTCCTTACAGACACCTTTTATAATATCATTGTCAAAACTGCAAATCAAGGAACATCAATGATTATTGAAAGAGTTATCTTGTTCCACCTGATTATGTTCCAGAAGATCTGGCAGAAACAGCAGTTTTCACTCTTTGATGTGAACACTTAAGTAGATACGGAGTACACTTCTACATCAGAAGTTTGGCCTAAACAGAATCATTTCACACTATTTATACTTTCATCAATGGAACATCAAAACATGCGCTACCAATTCTCCCTGCAAGTGTCAGCACTCGTTTCACTATTCTTTAAATGCAGTTACAAAAACCTAGAAAGCCAAAATCTCACTTTTTTTTCCTGTTGCTTTACATTCTTTGCTTAAAAATATGGAGTAAGAGATGCTAAGATGCCTGCTACCAAGTGAGAATATAAAGATACTGTAGTGGGATTTTTGTTCTCTCATCCATTCAGCATGCAGATGACATGTTTCTATTCCCAATAATAATAGTGCTATTTTCACCCAATGCTGAGTCATAAGCCTTGTTTCTGCTCACTCTCATTAGCATGCTAGTTTTAAGTCACCTTCAACTCACCTCCTTGGTATTTTTCCACTTTTTAGCATAACTGACCATTATTTAAAAACAAAACAAAACAAAAAACAACAAAACACCCAAAAACATAGATATCAAAAAGGCAGGGAAAAAAGCTCCAGAATTCTTCTAATCAGGAAAGTAGAAAAACTAAAACATGCTTAAACATGAATCAGTTTCTAAAGTGTAGATCAGTGCATCCATATGCCCCTATGAATCTCCATTCAGCTGGTGGGATTTGAAAGACTTAGAGGAGGTTTTGTAGAAGTAGGAAAATACTCCACCGTACCCCAAGTAGAGCAACTACACATGGAAAAATACACAAGAAATATACTTTTCAGGTCACCTGCAGACATTCTAACTTTGTGAGGAAATCTTTTTCCACAAAATGAGATTATTGACAACTGTAGGTTAGGAAAAGTTCTAAATACAAAGTTTACTATCTTTGTAATTGCAACATTTACTATAATCAATAAGTCACTATTACAGTTTAAGTGAACTCTTAATCATCAGATTCTTAATTACTGATTTGTGTGCTGGGGAAAATGATTCTATAGTATATTTAGTATATTTTTGTAAAGGAGAAGGGTTGGGAGGGATCAATCCTCTTAACAGTGAATGAGTTCTCAGCTTCAAGACAGAATGAAGGAAGCCATGCTACAGGAATTCTGACATATATACTCAGTAGAAAAGTTTTACATTACCATCTCTCCTTCACAGTGGGAAAATTTTAAAGCAAAGGGTCTTCTTTACTGCTTGACTCTTACCTTGCCTCCAAAAAAAAGGTGCTATTTTTTGTTTTGTTTGTTTTTTAATTTATACAGACTTTCTGAAAGAGTAATTTCAAATAAGGTAGTTTAAAAGACTTTATCTGATACCGTTAACTAAGCCCAACAAGTTTAAGTTTCGTTTTAGCGTGAATTATTCTTGAATAAGTAAAATAACCTTTATGTCAAATAAAATAAACCCATCACAACACGCAAAAATTTTCTAGCTCGGTACACTACACTGTTTCTGGCTATGCGACGACAACAGAACAAATGCTCTTTGCCAAGTTCTTTCATTGATTTTAAACAGAGCACATCAAGGACAAGTGTACAACAGGGGAAGCATAACCCATTACACAGTAATGGATATTGCTAAAGGTTGCTTCATTACCTTTACTGGATGAGTGGCTGGTTTTTCCTTATATAAATGACACCCTTTAGACAAAACCTCTTCCACATTCGGCTGTTTAGCTTGCACTGCTGCTTCGGTTTCCTGAAAAATAAAAACATGAGCAGTGTAGATTAACCGCAGCATAAGCAATGAGACTGAAAAATCCTCCATGGGAGGCTGTAAACCACCAGCAAATTAGTTTCTGCTCAGGACTGGCTTCTGAAAAACTTACAGTTAGTAGCAGCTGAGGACAAAAAAGGGTCACCAGGGAGGGGAAAAAAAAGGAAAGAGGGATGGAAAAGACTGAAGTTAACAACATCAACAGAGATAGGTCCCTTAATCCTAAACATTTCAATAAAGCTGTTACAAAGCTGACCAATTCATACCAAGAAAGACAGACATGAAGCAAATTCCAAACAAAAGCACAGTAACAGTGTCAGTTTGTAAAAGCAGAGAGGCACTTATTACCAACTACATCTCAGTGAATTCGCAACAGCACACTCTCTATCAATTTCTCTTTTTTTAGTCTGGAAAGGTATCATCCAGGTGCTAGCACATGACAACTCCAAGAAAACCTTCCTTTTTGTTAGGTCCTGACTAAATAACCAATGTGTGGACCTCCAAATATAGATAATAACGAAAATAAAAATTACTGAAAAGCATAACAAGAGGCAAATTGTGTCTGAAGTTCAAAGATTCAAATTGTTAACTACTATGACTTAACATAAGCAAAAGAGGTAAACAAAGATCCTGTTGTTATCTGAGATACATAAATTAAGTGGTTTGTTTTCGTTTTTCTCTCTCCACTCTTCTCCCATCTATCTTATGGCTTGATTAACTCATCTCATGTGTCTGTTCAACTTTATTTTTCTGTCAAAAATCTCAGTTAATGTTAATGTGAGAGCAGACAAGGTGGTATGCCAGTCCTGTCACTGTCTGACACAACACATCATTTCATTAGTAGAAATATGCTATTACTTGATCCACAATAAACTTGTAGAAATCTGTTTGTTTTGAGTCTCAGCAAGGGACAATCTTGCTCCAATTTTTAACTCAGTATAGAAAATACATCTAGAGCACAGACCAAAAATTCACTTGTAAAGCATTGTGGATCATCAGTAAAAACAACTGTTGCCGAGGTCACTACCATCTCCTATTCGTCCCAAATTCGTCTCAAATACTTGCTTTGTAACATGGTACTTTCATGTACTGCAAAAATCTTAACAGGAAAAAATAACATTGTAATTACCTGCAAAATTCCAAAAGCTCATTATGGTTACATCTATGCCACTGGTTTAACTTGCATGGATAAGCCTCTGCAGCAGATTACAGTCTCCGCACTCATCATGCATTGGTGACTGTGGACTACTCTGTGAGTGTCCAAACTGGTTTACTTCTGGCTATAACCAGAGGGGAAAATGTTTTTCAGGAGAGCTCCTTACACAATGCTAGGTGATGGGGGTTTTTACTTTATGATTGTAGTGCATTAATTCCAGCATCATCCAAGAACATCACAAGATGATTTTTAATAGGTATATACCTGGCAGATTAAATCCTTGCATGAACATCGAGTGAGCTGTTTGCACAGTTCTCTGCCTGATGGTGTAACAAATTTTGTCCATGAAGTTCCCAGCAATTTCAAATCTAGTCTCTAGGTGATACTATATTAATACAGATCAACAGATAAGAGCGTACTTGAAAAATACTAGTTCATCACTCAGTTCCCAAGGAAAACAAGAAGGTATGAATTGCAACTTGGCCTCCAACAGTTACTTATAACAAAGAGACAGTGCAAGACTCCAGTGAGCAGCCAACTGGGAGAACAGGGCCTGAAATCTGCTCTCAGTCATGCAGGTTAAGCTACTGACTGTTGAAGCTTAAGACAACTAACATAAGTTGTCTGTACTTGTGTTTGGAGGAAGATGCTTTTTTTTTTTTTTTTTTTTTTTTTTTTTTTTTTTCCCCAGGAAAACCAAAGACATCACTTTTTAAGTGTCTTGACTCCAGTTTGTTCACTCTGCTACCACACTGTTTTCTGCATGAGAATGCCTATAGGACAGATGCTGTACGCTCTCTGTGAGACTGAGCTGATCCTACAGGAATTTCACAGTTTATGAACAGCCTGTGAAAGGGATTGTACAACTACTTCTGGGCTGGGTGATGAATATGCTAATGGCACTTTTCATACATACAGTGAATTAAAATACATCATCTCTGGAAACTGCTGTTCTTCAAAACATGTATAAACAACAATCAAATAGAGGCCGTCTTTACTTCAGAAGATGCCATTTAAGAATTTTCATTGGTGTTAAAATAGTGTATCTAAACAAATGAAAATTTTGTGCAGAGCATGGCATGTGGGCTTCCTCACTGAATGTATCAGCTCAGTCTACTAGATAAATTCACAAGCTGAAAATGTTGCAAGGACTCATCTATAGTCCCATCTGGACTATGAAAATTTGTTGATACAGCTCAAAACTCAGAAATTCATATACCATAGCTGAAATCAGTATATTGGCTAAACCCCTGGTGTGTTGTGGTGTCTGTTGGCTTGACGTGCTATTTCAAGGTATGGTAGCTATCCTAGCAGACACAAGCTGTTTGACATATGCTGCACATATATTAGAAGGTCCAGACTACTCTCTGTGAAGTATCCGCAGCATTTCAGTATGTGTATTCGTGCTACTCAAGAACAGGAGTTATTATCTCTGGTAACACTGGTCAAAATATAAGGATCAGAATCAAGTTTCCCAGTGACATAACATCTACAGGACATTTTCTGAAAGAAACAGCTCAGAGTAATTAAACCTACATCTTCCTGCTGAACTGCAGTGCAAAAAATGGAAAATAGTTAACATCTTAAAATTAAAAAAAGTTACTTCATACCTATTGAAATAATATATGAAGTTATATCTTTTTTCATCAAGATTGCACTAAATAAATATTAAACACTATTTTAAATAATCAGATACGAATCCTCATTTTTGATGTATAATTTAATGTAATTTTCTGTTATCACTTTTTTTTTTTTTTTTTTCCTTGTCTCCCAGATGATGTAATAAGAATTCTTAGAGGCATACTTTTTCACACACATTAAGATGGTTCACTGAAACAGTCACACCTATCTTTCAGGTTACAATTCCCAGATATTTTTGGGGAAAATGCAATTTAAAGAAAAAAAAAAAAAAAAGTGAGGCTTCGAGCTTTTCTCCCACAAGTTGATTCAGTGAAGAGCTGATGTCCTGACAAAGTGAGGAAAGCAGATGGAAAAAGCGAACATGTCCCCATCTTACAGAATTCCAGGTTTTAATAAGAGGCCTCATTTTTCTTTTGACTCTGCACATTCCCATACATGGGACTAACAGACTAACAAGCTGAACCACCACAAAGAAGCATGGTCAGATGAGACAATTAAAATACATCAAAGTTCAGCTACCCCACGGAGAGCACTGAATCTCTATGTTAGGTCCAATAGCAGCATTGGTTTTCAGCATAGATAATCTCACAATATTATTAGAATACATTTAGGACATGCTGTTAACAGTTCTGTGGCCATAATGAAGTAGGACCTAAACTACTGATGACAGAACTTAAAGCTCAAAAATAAAGACCAGACATAATGAATCCTCACGAAATCCAAGGAGATACCAGTTTGTACCTCAGTTCTTTTCTGTGTAACGGATAAAAAGGTTTGATAACTTCCTGAACATTTCACTTCTTTCGACATAGAAAGCAAATGCTCAGGGAACATCAAAGTTACAGAATTTAACTTAACCCTCCTGACTGAGGGTTTGATGAAAGAAAAAATAGACATAATTCAATTTAAAACTGCTCCTTTAGCAGTATTGGTTAAAGTTCAGAGTACAAATGTTTTACTGCTACAAAAGATTTGTAACTGTTGGGCAAGCAATTTCAAACATCAGCCTTAAAAATGCCACTTTAATGAGTAAATTAAGTAACTGACCTTTCTCCGATTACTTTAAATCACTGCTATTTTAAATATATAAGACCCAAGGTAAGGTCGCAATACACTGATAGATTCTGCCTGAATAAGGGGAAAAACATTCGGGGATTCCTGTTTTGTAGGAGTTTTTTTAAGCAGCATATAAAAGACAGTCACCTGTTTCAGCAAGACTAGAATGCTATAGCTGTTGGCCTAACAGAAAAATTATGAAGAACCTTTGGAGGAGAAACAATCATTTCACAGGAAAGAGCACTACAGAAAATACATTTCCCTTCTAAAACAGAAATGCTTCAATTTCAGAGTTTGAAACTACTTTCTGAACCTACGAGTTGCAGCCAAGGGCAATTTGTAAGATACTCAGACACTATTTTTCCTCCTCCTTTCAAATTTAGTAAATAAAGATTGATTTTCAAATGAGTTTCTGGCTGCAGAAGATAATTAGAAAAAAATCAAAATATGTTACTGTACTAAGAAGGCTTTGTTGATTATAACATGTCTTCCAATAGTCCTCTTATGGAATTAGTCTGTAATACATCATTTGAAAGGGATATTCATGAGTGTACTGTAATACATCATTTAAAAGGGATATTCATGAGTGTACATTTCTGCAGTTTGTCTTCTAACAGTTACAGTGTTCCAAAAAAATGCATGTATTACTGGAAGAAATAGTAAAGATTGCTGGAAATTACAATAAAATGTAATAGAATAACATTAATTGTCCCTTCAATCCTTCAGCTTTTACTGGTCCAGAATAACTTTTAAGCAATAATGTTCCCCCACTGAAGAATAAATAAAACAAAGTACCGAATATTCATGCAGAATCTGGAAACCCTTACAGAAGTCACAGTCCCAGAAGCTTTCTCTGCCTTCAAAATACTCAAAGTATTTGATTTTTAAAAAGTATATTAAGTAAGTTGTATAAAAAGGAAGAAAAAGAAAGAAGACTGAGTATTGTGTGACTTCTGACCTGGCCCTGAACACCTCCAGGGATGGGGCATCCATAGCCTCTCTGGAAAGTCCATTCCAGCACCTCACAACTCGCATAGTAAAGAATTTCCCCTGATATCCAATCCAAATCTTCCCTTCTTCAACTTAAAACCATTTCCCCTTGTACTGCCATTATCTTCCCTTGTAAAGAGTCAACACCCCTCCTGTTTTTAGGCTCCCCTTAGGTACTGGAAGGCTGTAATGAGGTCACAGTGCAGCCTTGTTTTCTCCAGGCTGAATAAGCCCAGTTCCCTCAGCCTGTCTTCGTAGGGGAGGTGCTCCACCCCCTGATCATCTTTGTAGTCCTCCTCTGGTCCCTCTCCAACAGCCCTCCGTTCTTCTTCTACTGGGCGCTCCAGACCTGAATGCAGTACTCCAAATGGGGCCTCACATGAGCAGAGTGGAGAGGGACAACCACCTCCCTGCCCCTGCTGACCACCACCACTCTTCTGATGGAACCCAGGATACCAGTTACTTTCCAACCTGCAAGTGCACACTGCTGCCTCATAAGTCTTTCATCCACCAGGACTCCCAGGTCCTTCTCTGCAGGACTAACGCTCTCAAGGACTGCTCTTCCCAGTCTGTATATATGCCTGGGATTCCTCCAGCCAAGTGCAAAACCTTGCACTTTGCTGTGTTGAACCTCATGAAATTCACCCAGGCCCACCTTTCAAGTCTGTTGAGGTCCCTCAGAATGGCATCCTTTCCTTCCCCTATGTCAACCACACCTCTCAGCTTGCTGTCATCAGCAAACTTGCCGAGGGTGCACTCAATTCCTCCATTGATAAAGATGATTAAGTGCACCAGTCCCAAGACAGTCCCATGGGGGGACAGCACTTGTTACCAGCCTCCACCTAGACATAGAATTATAAATCACCACCCTTTGTCTGCAATCTGTCAACCAATTCCTTACCTACCAGGTGGTTTACCAATCAAATCCTCATCTCTGCAATTTGGAGACAAGGATGTGGTGGGGTACTAAGTCAAAGGTCTTGCACAAGTCCAGGTAAATGATATCAGATGCCTTCCCTTTGTCCACCAACACCATCATGCCATGATAGAAGGCCATGTTCTATGAAAGGCATGACCTTCCCCTGGTGAATCTCAGCGACTAACAAGTAACTCAACAAAACTTCTAAAAAGCTTCTGAGAACAATGAACTGGTTACTGATTATTTATCCCAAGAAGATTCTTTGTGTGACAGTAATGTTTATCACCTCTGGAAAAAATAAATAAATGAATAAATAAATGAATAAATAAATAAATAAATCTTTCCTTTCCTACGATGCTGGGATACAGGTTACACAGTCCATTCTGAAGGCTAAAAATTCTGTTACAGATTAAAAAATATACAATGATTACTAAATGGGAATGTTTTTTCTAATTTTTTGCAATCCAGTTGCTGTTAATATCAGTTACTATTCCATTAGGAATAGATATTTTTTTCAAGAAGAATTTTGAGCGTAGACTGTTGAAAACTTCTAAAGAATGAAAGCTTACAAAGAAAACACTGAGCAGGCTGCTCTTCGAAGTCCCATAAAAAGATTTCTGGAAAGAGTGATAATTGATAGAACCAGAGCATGTATCCCCTGTATGTCTATGAGTTGATTAAATTGACATTTACTGCAGATCTAAATAATGCATTGAGAATATGAGTACTTCATGTAATCAAACAATATTTCATCATCAGAAGTTTTCATGTTTCAACCTTTTGCCAAATGAGACACAGATGTCAGAAGACAGTGGGATAAATTTCTAGGGCACATATTCCTTACATGCTCATGTGAATGATATAAACTACTTGCCCCATCCAGAATATAAAAATTACTAATTTGAGAGAACATTAGGAAAATGAAAAGGTAAAAGAATTGATAATGACTTGAAACACTGTTTCTCTAACCTAGCTTGTTAAGCAGGCACAGACAAATTAAGGCTAATGAAAAGAAAAAAAAAAAAAAAAAACAAAACAACACCAGACAGGAATGCCCCCTCAACACTTTCTTTCTCTTATGTGGTTGAACATTCATTCTTCTATTTGTCTGCAATTAGGTTTCTTACTCCACAGTCATATTCTTCTCTAACTGCAGACTGTCAAGCACATCATGAAGTGATTGACAAGAGTTGACAGCTCTCCTATTGTCATTCAAAACTTATTGCAGACAATACCTAAATACAAGTCACTTTTAAGAATAATCACTCATTTTTTCTTTTCTTTTCTTTTTCTTTTTTTTTTTTTTTAAATTATTATTGTTTAAGATGGCCAGCTTTATATGCAAAAATTGAACACAATATGCTGCTCACATACATGGGAAGTGACCACCATAGTCAATAAAAATGTAAATCCTATTCTCAGAGACAGTACAAAACTTCTTTAGAAGTACAGGGTAACAATCAAAGTTGTGGAAACTTTGGAAAAGTGGTGCCAAGCACAGAGTAGTAAGGGCAAGCATGAGCGACAACCAGAAATCAAAGAGGGAGTAGGGGGAAGCTGATAGAACTGTTGAGTGGACCAGCAGGAAGGACCAGTGAAACTGAAAAACAATTTGGATGCAAGGTGGCTGGAAAGTATGACGTGGTTTTTAACATTGTCTGGAGGAGTCAGCAGTTTCAGAGAGCTAAAACTTGGAACAGGATTTTCTGCATTTGTTCTACTTCCTATCCTGACTGTCTCCTCTGTCCACTCCTTATAATGCATAGACTCATTTCTTGCGCTTCCTCCATATATGTAGTCACCCTCACCTATCATAATTCCCTAACAAACCGTCTTTATCCCCAATGTAGTAGGGAAAGTGGAAGCTCTGAGGCAAAGGCCTGGAGGAATCCAGGTTTTTATCTTCCTCCTATGGCTGGTGAGATATGCTGACTAAAGGTTTTCAGATGACTGGCAGAAGAACAAGCACAACTGCCTCTTTTCCCCATGCACATTCTGAGCTTGCCAGAAGAGGTAAGTAGCACCATCAGCAGACATTTGTGCAACACATAAGCTAGGGTTGCCTACCTGGGTTGGAACAGAGCATTTGCAGTTTCACTGACAGGAAAGGAATTAAGATGAAATTCAGATCCCCAGACCATTTAATTCCAGAAAGTAAATTATTACAGAGGCTAAGAATTTGTGTAGGGAAAATATTAAGTGGAAAAGGTAAATAAATAAATAAATAAATAAGCAATAAAGATGCTGTTTGACATACATGCGTACAAGATTTGAAGAGCTAGTATATAACTCTACATTTAAAACATAAAAATGATGATCAAACCTTAGCCATGGAATTACTTTCACAAGAATTGCATGCATAGCAAACAGCATTATTCACAGACCAGAAGAAAGTTACCTGTAGAAAAATTCGAGGGATAAAATTTGAAGACATTCAGGCAAAGAATTCACATTAAAGAAAATTTATTTTAGACTCTCACTCTCAGACTAGCACAATGCTAGCAATGCCTTGATTATATACCCAGAGAGCTCCAGTGAACATGACTTTCCAGAGATAATGTGCAAGCCAAAGGCATTTCTGTAGAGGCACTATGCTACCTTTATGCCTCCATCTCTGGTAAGGAGACTTTTATCCATAGACTTATGGTGAAAAGATAATAAGTCTCAGAATAATATCTATATGGACTGAATGGGGAAAAAAAAAATAAAAAAATGAAAAAAAAAATCAGGCAAATTCTAAAAGGCAACAATTGAAAATGAAATGGCATAGCATTCAGAACTTGTTATATAAATGCTGGCTGTAAGTCTATATTAATACCTTAAATAAAGATATAACTATTTTGAAAGAATCTGTATTTGCTCTTTAGAGAAATATATTTAAATACAGTGTTAATATTTTGGAGAGAGCTAGTTTATTTCTTCCAAAACAAAGCACATTATGTATTTTAGCAAACATTAAAAAATTGAAGTCAGTTTTCATTATTAGTTTCCATTCAGAAGCAACCCTTCTAATGATTTTTTTCATGCAATTTGCTTGTTCATCCCTATGAGTTTCTGACCTAACGCCCAAAGCTGTATTTCCTGGTGGCAATGATTTGTCAAGCCATAGCTAGTGTTTTCACACCTCAGTCTCCTACTGCAATGCCACTCTCCAGTTCCATAACTAACAGATACGCTAGCAGTAGCTGAACAAGCAGAGCACAGCAGTCACAACATAACAGTCCATTGCTCTTGACAATAGATGCAAAGCGTTCCTGCCAATAATGGCTAGATTCTGTAACTCAACAGCATGTTTCAATTTCTACGACTGCCAGCAAGTGAAAACTCAGAAAACAGTTTATGAGGAATATACGCACAAGGAACAGAAAGTAGCACTAAAAAAAGTATCTAAAGTATTAGCCTATTTGTAAGCTTTTATTGTATTTACCTTACTAGAAATATCTTTCTATTCTTTACATATTTCTTTTTTTAAAGTATTTTGGTTAAGGATTTCTCATGGACTCGAGTCATAACATCGTAAAGCTTATTAACCAGAACTGCTCACAGGCAGGAGGAAGACTGACTTTTTACATAATGTAATAGTAATAGGACAAGGGGGAATAGCTTTAAGCTGGAAGAGGAGGAGCTAAGGTTAGACATGGGGAAGAATTCTTTACTCAGAGAGTGGTGAAGCTCTGGCAGAGCTGCCCAGAGAAGCTGTGATGCCTCATCCTCAGAGGCACTCAAGACAGATTGGATGGGGCCCTGGGCAGCCTGAGCAGGTGGGGGGCAGCCCTGCCCATGGCAGTGGGTGGGAGGGGTTTGAGGTCCCCTCCAACCTAAACGATTCTATGATGCTTTGATAAATAATTGTCTGTTCAAATTCAGCTGCAGGGCTGCTTCACTAGGTGCTCAATCACCAGTTCAGTACCTGATCTAACAGTTCTCCTACGTGTGGTAAGCTAGAAAAATACAAACAGTTGTAAAACATGCAACATTGAATATATTCAAGCTGCACGAGAAGCTACATTGAAGGCTTACTGCAAATACAGAAGTGTTCCAGGGTTCAAGACTAGCAGTAGTGTTGAGAACTTATAACAGATGCAGATTTTGTACTTCCCCATCCATATACATAACTATTTCATTGGAGCAGTCTCTATTATTATGTCAGTATTAGAATACGACATTATGCCAATGTGTTAGAAAAAATACACATTACTTATAAATAAGATCTATGCTAGTATTATTAAAACGGTAGCCTGTAAATATGCATTCCAATGCTGATTTCTTTTGACTGTTTTGTTACATTTAAAAATATATATCTCTGTTTATAAAAGAAACCTGTAATAATGGATTAACAACATGAATACAGCAAATACTGCTAGAGATGCTTTTTAAATCTTGGAAATAAGATTCTGGATTAATGTTATTTCATGAATTACTGGTTACTCACTAAATTAGCTAATAGTGTTACAGTAGTAATTCTACCATTATTTAACAAGAAATGAGCGAGTTATATTCTACTGAGGATTTTGGAAACAAACACTAAAAATTATGATGCCTAACTGAAAGCCTGGAGCCTGGGGTCTGAAGGCACTGTGGTCTCTAAATTCAAGTTAAAAGAATTATGAAGAAAAATGACATTGGCATAAAACATATTACGGTAGCATGAGACATGCTGCTGCCATTTAAATTATGCACAGAATTACGAGAGCAGAAAGGAATAAAAGAAAATATATATATATATTTAATAAGAAATGTATTTTACAATAAAAGCTGTTATAAGTTACAATATGCTTCTTGGGAGTGGAGGAGGTTTAAAAAGCATTGTTCCAACAAACTTATGGTGTTCACTTTTTTCTTACCATGTTCTCTGTATCACAGAGAACAAAAAAGAAGCCTGTTCCACTGTCCACTTCATCTAAATTCTGGGTACAATTCTAGGAAACAATGCATCCTGAAACATTCTGAAGAAAGTTTCTCCCACATACTCTATTAATTTTCAAGTGCAATGATGGCAAGAGAAAGATGGGTTAAACGGCCCTGTTGGCTCATGTCTTACTTGCCTTCCTTTGATGATCTTCAATACTCCCCTTCCTCTTTGATCATACAAAATTTCATCCCACCACATCAGGACTATAGACTTTCTTTTTCCCTATTTTGCTAAAAGCTTTTCAAAAATATTCTTGTACCAGCACCATAAAAGGACTGAAAGAGACAAGCAAAACATCTCTCTCACAAGCAATAGAAAAAACAAGATCCTTAGAGTTTGCAGCAAACTTAACGGTGGAAACAGTCTTAAGACAAACAAACAAACAAACAAACAACACAATGAAGAAGATTGAAAGAAAGAAATGGAAGAGTTCTGATTAAAATTTTTTTTGTTAAAACACAGGAAGTGAGCATAGATAATTTTTTTAAGGTAATTTCCATTCCTTGTTCCATTTACATAAAGACATTTGCAGAGCTATCCTAATTTATCTTTTTGAAAGGGAATGAATGTCACCACTGAACTCATTCTGTCAATTATAGGACTACAACAGAACTTGAGATTCTGTGTTCTCCATAATGTGATTCTATGACATAGAAAAGTTTCAGCATTAGAACAGCTGCACAAAAGCAATGAGGACAAAGTGAATTTAATAAATATTCTCTGCAAGAACAAATATGACTTTAGAATCAATTATTCAATTTCATGCAAAGTAAAAAGAGTTTAGAATATTTGCTTTCCCCTCCTTGCCGCTTTCCCACCCCAGCCCCCCCCCCCCCCCCCCCCCGCCCCCCAGAAAATTGTAACATGAGAACCAACACAAAACAGTGTTGTTTTTCAGTCTTTGTTTGGGTGAACAAAATGCTCAGCTGCCGCGAACCAAACCAAAGCAAAACTCATGGAATTCAGTGAGCTGCTGTACGCTATAATATTTTCCCAGTCTTCATTAAGGTCATGTATACATAGACAAATAATGAAAAACCAAATGGGCAAAGCAGACACACAGCAAGACCCTTTAATCTAATCAGTATATTTAATCCGCAGTTTCTTTGGCTCTATACAACCTAAGTATGAACACTTTTTAATACCTAAATACACATTGATAATTAGATCATAAGTATTTTATTCACTATTACTGAACAATCAGTTCTATTGATTTATTGATATCAATCTTAGATGGTTAGCAGTTAGATGTATTTCTTCCAGCATGAGAATTACACAGCCCTAAGTATTCTGATTTTCAGCTAATCATATTGACATGATGAAAACTGCTTAAATAGTTCATCACTGATATCCTGAATTTCATGTACTAGCTTTTTAGGTTACTCGTTCATGATATCAGTTAGCAAAAATTATTTACTATTTTTATATTTCACTTTGCTACCCTAAACAGCTCTATCACAAGAAAACTATCTAATGGAAAAAAATAAGAACTTTTATACAACAGAATCTTAGGGAATTGTCATGGATTTATGTATCAAAGTTATATTCTTAATACAAGCCATACAGCTAATGCTCCAACTGACATCTTAACCACAAAACATCCAGGTTCCTTTTTAAAACAGAAAACTTACCTTAATATCAAAAGCTCCTGGCTGACCCACTTGGTTATAAAGCTCTAGCTGGTTTTTGACAGGTGTTACCCACAATGTCAGTTGATTTATTTGCTGATCAAGTTCTATGAAATCCTTTAGCAAAATCTCTATTTCTTTTTGCTTCTCTGGTAGATCTTTGGACACCTGAAAAAAGTATCAGAAGCTGGCTTTGTAGTAAAGGAAAAAAAACAAACAATCAACATGAAGCAATTTCAAATTATACACACATATGCTGTACACATAATGTATATAAGTTAATTGTGCACACCTGTAGAAGGAAATGAAAGAAAGACTAGAAACAGTAGTCAAATTATTATGGTATCTTGCCAGTCAGTTACAACACTCTCTTTCCTACAAATAAGTAAATCATAAGACTTCTCATTTTTGTTATTCTACTATTGCATTTGTAGTACATTAAAAGTTTGTTTTTTTCTGTGTATGAAAGTGCTTTCATGCTAAATTTTTAGTCTTAGAGAGCAACAATGAATATAAAAGCATGAAAGTGACCACTTGAATGACATTTAACCTTCCTTGGCCTCTCTGATCTGGAAATTTATAAGCATCTGTTTTCTGACAAGGTGTTTACAGTTGTCATTTTTGCCCAAATTTGCATCAGCAGATGCTTATAGTGAAGAAAAATAATGAAGAAATGTGCCATCAATACTGAACTTGATTCTCTGATTTGCATTCAAAGTAGTCAGATTTTAACCAAGTGCATCCTTTGCCAGTAATTAGAAATTATTAATCAGTGAATGACACAGTTCAAATCTAACAGCACTAAAACATTTGGAGTAAATACAGGAAAAGGTTGAAAATAAATAAAACAGGTTGGAGCCAACACTCCATGCTGTCCTTCCCAGCTTGTTTTCTATAGCTGGAGAGGTGAGGTGTCACTATACAGTATGGGCAACGTTGCAAACATTTACTAGAGGAGAAACCATCTGGACTTGAAAAATAATTAGAAACAGCAAATAAAGTTCCTGGGAAAGGAAAAAAAAAAAAATAAATATGGCAACTAACTATGAAAAACAGCCAAGAAGTATGGTTAGTTATTCATGTCAAGGAAATGGAGTTTCCTGATGATCATTTCAAAGCACAGGTTTTTACTAACACAGACCTTGCAAAAGTAGCAGAACATGAGGTTTCTGATGTACACTGTAAGATATAAATTCACCCCAAAGCTGAAGCTCAACAGTATTAAGTATGGCTATCATGTTGCCCCGCTACAACAGTATCACTGGTGTATACTAATTCCTATTGATGATATTATACAATACATAATTAATCAAAACCCAGAGTCATTAAAGCAATGAAGATTACCAAACAAACAAAACAACAAAAAACAAAACAGCAAAGGAGTGGGAAGAAAGCAACTGTCTCACAGCATATTCTGAATTTTTTCTGAAATTCAGTTTGAAAATGCTGATCTGCTGATGCTACAAAATGGCTACATATGGTTTACTATGCCATACTTAGAAGATGGTTCTAATTCATTAACTTGATTTGCAGTTTGTTAAATTATCTCTGTTGTTCATTATATCCACCCCCATAACATCCTTTTTAATAAAAACTGACCCACAAGTCAAATCGCTTTTTCTATCCCCCTTATCTTGTTAAATATAACAAAAACTCTGCTTTTCCAGTACGGCCCAAAATACAAGAGAAAACAATTAAAAATGCATTCATTTCCCTTATGTGTTCACTTAGTATCTATGTAGATCTTGGCCTAATTTTACAGAAGATTAGTTTCATCTTTCTTACAAGTTTAGAATGATAATCTTCAATGTTTAATAGCTTTAATATTAATATAAACAAATTCCACAGAAAACCAATTAAAAACAAATATGCAACCACTGCCAGAAAAGAAAAAAATATTCAAAGTGATGCCTGAAAATCTGAAATTTAAATTAATCTGTCTCTAATCAGCGTTAATCAAATATATTGTGGCAACAAGAAGACAGAAAAATAAATTTTTAGTATTTTATGGAAAAAAAAAAAAAGACTATACACTAAGATGTAGTATTAATCTCTGATAAATGAGAAGGGAGAAACAACAACAGATGTGGACAAGGGTGAAGTAAAATTAATAGAGGGGAGATTTAGGGTAGTTATTAGGTGGAAATTCTTAACTCAGAGGGCAGTGAGATGCTGGCACAGCTGCCCAGAGAAGCTGTGGTGCCCCAAGCCCTGGAGGCACTCAAAGCCAGGGACCCTGGGCAGCCTGAGCTGGTGGGGGGTTCACAGCAGGGGTTGGGTCTGAGTAGGCTTTGAAGTCCCTACCCAACCAAAGCATTATGTGATTCTATGTTATATGTTTAATCTAGAAACAGAAGAGGAAAGATGAGGTTTTGTTTATATACGTTACTTCACCCACATGTTTTCAAAAGTAACTACACACACACACACACACACACACACACAAAAAAAAAAAAAAAAAAAAAAAAAAAGAGAAATAAGGCACAACAGATTCCACCTGAAGTGAGGTGGCAACATAAGTAAATGCAGTCTTACAAATCAGCTCAAGGGCTAAAATTGTAGCACAAATATATGATTGTGTTTCCTTTATTTTTATTAATTGTAGTGCATGTGAATAAATAAAAATAAATAAAAACAAAATTTAAGTCATTATGAATCTGCTCATTTTACAGAGAAACTCAATGCCTTTTTCTTTTACCACAGAAACTAAAAGAGCAACAGTAGGTAGGTAAAAACAACTTCCGTCAAACTCAAAAGTTAACGACTATGGATAAACATGTAATAAATTTTTGGCTGGACATCAGAAAGGGAATACCATGTAAGATCCATGTAAAATGTTTCATGTTATTGTGTGTAAAACAGATTCTTCAGTTCTGCATTTATTTTCTTATTTATTTATTTAATTTTGGCATCAAGCAGTCAAGCTGGCTAATCAAATTAGGACCTCATGTGCTTAAGGGAATTATAAATCCTCCCACTGAGCCAAGGTACTGCTGCAGGTTGTCTATGGTGAAACAGCCCAATTCTGTCCTCCAACAACTAGTTCTTAGCTCCTGGATGCCTCAAGTGAAGAGTAAACAGTATGTCCCACTCCAAAACTTTTATCTACAGATTTCACTTTTTGGCCTCTTTCTCCACCTTTTAATGCCCCCCCCCCCCCCCCCCCCACTTTAGGATTATCCATCTGGTATCTACCTAGTTTCATCCTCTATAATATCTTATTTCTTTCCCTTCTGTCTAAGAAAAACAGTTCACTTTTACTATAGAAGGACTGACAACCTTTCATAAGCTACAAAACCAAAAGCAGTGGTCATAAGGCACCATCTGTACAAAAGTGAAAAACGGTGAGCACATGAGACATTTTCTCCATATTCTGCCTAATCTGTACACAAGCCTGAAGAAAGCAAAGAGTTCTGTAAGATGGCAAGGAATAAAGTGCACAAGTGACAAACAATTGAAGAAACAACAACTTTAATTGGGGCAGCTTTCTAAAACTGACTTCACTTTCTGCTTAAAAATTAATATCTTCAACGTTACCTTATTTGGCAGCCGGTCAACAATGAAAACATACCTTGGTTTGTAACCAAAGGAAAAAAAACGTTTTTAAAGTGCAAATGAAAATTATAAGCATGGATTATTCCTTCAAAGACAAAATTCCGATTTCAACATCAAAGGACTATATAATTTCAATGATGTGTCAAAACATTAATCTCAATGCATGTGAAGCATCTAAAATTTTGTACTTTAGTTCAAATGTTAATTAAGTTAGATTAATCGGCAGCTTAGTAACAGAATAATAGAAAAGATTTATGTCCCAAATTGGAAAACAGTAGAAGATCCTAATTTTACAGACTGACATTGGTCTTCACAATACATAGCTTTATTCTTATCTTAATATATCATGCCATTTTTTACTTAATTAGTTTTATGTACATCATTTTTTTTTATCTTTTCTTTAAAATATTAAAAGAACACAAATAAATTACCAGCATAAAATGACAATATCTCTGGAAACATGAAAATACTCTGTCAAATTTAGATAGCTGCATGACTTCAAAGTCTAGATCTTTATCTAATATTGCTTATTTCTGTTCCATTTGAAAGTCATATCTTGGATATCTTCCTTTACTAGAAACCTAAATAATACACTTTGGGTTATTTCCATTCCTATCCCAATGTGACAACTTTGATGCAAAACCATACAGTTGCTCAGCTCCGCTTTACAGACCTCAAACATTTGCATGCACCAGTTTTCCACCACTACTTCCTAATTTAGCTTCAGAGAGATAACTGTCTTTCAGATAGATAGGCACAGTTGCATGCATGCAGTATGTGATGACTTAGAGTGAAGCAGATGGAAAAGAATACTGACTAATATTGTAAATATAAAAGAAAAAAGTTGGGTAAGGTATGTCTTGTGTGCCTCCGGTGGCGCAGCGGTAGAATTCCCATTTGCAACACCAGGGGGCCCGGGTTCGAATCCCCCGCTGTGAAGCAGGGGGTAGAAGTGCCGCTCTGCTACACAGAGGGCTCGAATCCCGGGAGTTGGACTCGATGATCTCTAAGGTCCCTTCCAACTCGCACAATACTATGATACTATGATATGATATGTAAAATCACATTCAGTGGTCCCTGTTTTAACTCCTTATGAGTATAACAGAGAACAATATCATAGCTGTGTAGTTCAATCGTGCAATAGACAAAAAGATATTCAAAATGAAAAAGACGAAACTAATTAGGTGGAGTTAGTAAGTAAGAAAGAAAAATTAGGAATAATTTTGTAGAGATAGAAATGTTATCACAAGCGAATGAACTTGATAAACAATGTAGTTATTCAGGCATCATTTATTATCAGCAGCTACCACTTGATAAAAGAAAAGAAAGCCA
This sequence comes from Excalfactoria chinensis, assembly GCF_039878825.1. Classification (NCBI taxonomy): domain Eukaryota; kingdom Metazoa; phylum Chordata; class Aves; order Galliformes; family Phasianidae; genus Excalfactoria; species Excalfactoria chinensis. Next base: position 109,126,697 of record NC_092825.1, on the reverse strand, counting down.
CTGAAATGACTCATTCACATGATGAATGCCTGATTTTGAGTATTTCCCTTCTTGCTCACAAGTCAGCGTCAAGGTCATTTCCCATTTACCTGAAAGGACCACACAGATTATTTTTCAGACTGCTAACAATGTTTTTCTTGTACTATTGACTTGGAAAGGTCCTTTGGATATTAAAAATATGTTCTTAAAGTGGGCTTCTATTGTAGGATAACTGGCAGTATCAGGTTTTAAAAAAATACAACATTGGTTGCATGAGGAAAAATTTAGAATGTGTAGTGCATTTCCTTGATAAAGCATGATAATGTAAGACAAGCTGCAGTTTCTGCTTTACTATTCACTTTTTGCTAAAATAAGAGGAAAAAAAGATAGGCTACTCCAGGACATTCAGCCCATAGCATTAATGGACCAAAAGCAAGTTTAGCTACCATCTATACCAAGACTAGGATATGAAGGTAATAAAAAGCATGAAATACATGCTTTAATACTGACTTAGTGATATATTACAAATGACACATCCATAACATTATTAAAATTATTACATAAAACAGCAGTTCTTACAGTCTCTGTTCAGAAAGTTTTATCTGCCTAAAATCACCTTTCCTAGACTGTGTATCAAGAAATGATTTAAAATGGGAGGGGAGAACTTAATTTTTATGCAACCTTTCTTAACGAAAAATGATCAGTGTAAGAAAGAGTTTCATGTAAGTTCAGTTTAGGATACCACTTAGTTAATTAACTGAGCTATTTCCATTAGCAAGCTCAATATTGACTTTAAAATAAAATCTATGTAATTTATTCTAAGTGATGAATATTTATGAACCTTAGTGTCTCTGACAAACTCAGACTAAAGACTATTTTACTAGAGGAAGACAAAATACGCTACTAAAGTATATTTATAAAATTATCATTTTCAAGGTAGCCAATGTTCAACATTTCCCTACAGGATTCCCAGGACCTGACCTTCCTACATGTTTTGGAGGCTTTCTTCTTACTTTTGTTTTTCATTCTTAAATTCTTAGATACGTATTTGTAATATTCACAAAATATTTTTTTATTTAAAAGATCACTTTTCCCATTCATGGAGAAGAGTAAAGCAATTCACAAATGCAAGACAAGAATGATTTTCTGCTTCATTTGGCTAACTTTTTTAAAAGCAGACAAATGTATCCCCCAACCAAATGATTCATTTTGTTTTTCTTACATGATAATATGATGATATATATCACACTCGTCTGAATAACAACACTCTTTTTATATTTAATATTTATAACTAATTGAAATTCATTCTTTTGTGGTACTATCTCAGTGAACTTCTTTTGACAAGGGCATTTTCTGAGCACAAGACCCTCTACCTTAAACCCCTACTGAATACCTAGTCCAATACTTTTTTTATCTCTGTCCCTCACTCAATCCCAGAAATCCAAAAGCAACACTAAGAGGTTTAAAATCTGATTCCTGCATTGACTCTTAATAAAGGATCCTTTGACACAGGACAAGAAAATTAATCCAAAATAAAATTGCTAATCACAGCAGAAGATATCATATCTATCCCTCAAGTTATTCTTAGCCTAGAAAAAAGCAAACTCCTGCATTTACCCCACAGTAACTGTACCCTGCCTAAACAGTTACCTTGAACCAGTTAGTCATATATTTCTTCCCAGAGATGAAACCAGAATCTGCTGGGAAGTGAAGAGGAAGAAGAGAAACTGGCAGGCCACAGTGCTACACCCAGCACAGAGCTGGATCTGCCACTGTGGTGTCCCAGAGCAATGCATTCATTGAATCACCGGAGGTGGGAGGTACTCTTAAATGTCATCTGGTCCAAATTCTTTGCGATGAACAGAAAGGGACACCTACAGCTGTACCAGGATGATCAGAGCCTCACCCAGGCTGACCTTGAATGTCTCCAGGGATGAATGTCTCACCCACCATACCCGTGGGTAACCTGTTCCATATTACTTTGAATCACAGAATCATAGAATTGCTCAGGTTGGAAAAGACCTTAAAGATAGAGTGAAATCACAACCTAAACATACTAACCTAACAAACAATCCTCCACTAAATCATGTCCCTGAACAACACATCCAAATGGTTTTTAAACACATCCAGGGATGGTGACTCAACCACCTCCCAAGGGAGCCTATTCCAGTGCTTAACAACCCTTTCTGCAAAGAAGTTCTTCTTGATATCCAATCTAAACCTCCCCCTGTGTAACTTGAGGCCATTTCCTCTCATCCTGTCACCTGTCACCAGTGAGAAGAGACCAGCCCTGATCTTGCTGTAAGCACCTTTCAGATACTGGAAGAGAACAATAAGGTCTTACCCTCAGCCTCCTCTTCCCCAGCCTAAACAGCCCCAGTTCCCTCAGCCTCTCCTCATAGGGCATAATCTCCAAGCCCTTCACAAACCTTGTTGTCCTTCTTTGGGCCTTCTCCAGCACCTCAGTGTCATTTCTGTACTGAGGTGCCCAAAAGCGAACACAATACTCAAAGTGAGGTGCCACCAATCAGGGCAGGATGACTTCCCTAGTCCTGCTCATCACACCATTCCTGATACAAGCCAGAATGCCATTGGCCTTCAAACCACGTAAAACTCAGTCTCTTGTTGAAACTTGGCAAACTGAACACAGCAGTCCCATCACTACTTTTATAATTCCAGGCAGCAGAGTACTTCCTGCCTGCTGCTGTGTCTCATTAGCCCTCCTTTTCCTTTTTCTTATAAGAACTTATATTATCTGATTACTTTACTTTCAAGACCGTGCCCAATACTGAAAGCTTGACTTCCATGTGTAATCAGCTCACAGTGGCAATCAGTCAATAGCTAATTAAACATAAGATATATTCTTCAGTGCTATTGCTTACATCTGTGAAAAGCTTCCCAGAAGCACAAAACTGCCATGGACTTTCTAAAAATTATCATCTGCCAGAATCCCTGATAAGCAAAATGAAGCCAAAACCATTGCAATGAAACAAATGTCAATAGAAACAAAAGCAAACAAACAAATGAATTTTGCTCAATAGAGGAAATTGATATAATTGGATTTAAGGTTTGCAATACAGCAATAAAATCATTATGAAACAGCAATTTCTTGTGTAGCGGAAGCATGTTAGATAATTAATGCACAGATAAACTATGTTATTACCACAAAAATTAAACAAGGATATTTTGCTATATCTTCGGACAGCATAGATAAATTTCAGCGGATTGAATTTTGTACACAGGTGTTGATTCACAGCATTTCTTAAAAAAAAAAAAAAAATGTATTCTACTAAAAATTGTACAGAAAGAAAAATAAGCTGGTATTCCAATTCTAGAGAGTGGTCCTGACTACCAATGCACTGACATGACTGACAGAATACATGTAACAATGAATTTAGCTTTATTGTTGCCTGTTCTTTTAGAAATACCTCCTTTAGCACTCTGAGGAAGGTGACAACTTTTCATTTGGGAGAAATATGCAGTTAACAGAAAAGTTGAGAGTGTGGAATTTACTTTAGATAACAGTGCTCAGTGTAGAGCTCTGTATCATAAAAACAGGCAATTCCCTGAGTAATGCTGATGCTCAGTTTTTAAAAATGTGTTTTTTGAGCTCTGAGACAAGTAGACAGAAAAAAAAAAAAAAAAAAGAAAAAAAAAAAGAAAAAAAAAAAAAGAAAAAAAAAAAAAAGGAAAAGGAAAGGGGTGTCTTACCTCTAAGGCTATTCCAAACTACCATTTGTGAAACTTTAATGATATAAACACATTGTAATAGACAGACATATAACAAAGTATAAACTTCAGCTTACAAATAGAAAGTAGTAAAACATTGATTTTAGGTCCCTATGGTCTTCCTCAGTAGAAAACCATGAAACATTTGTCACAACAGGATGGTCTGGTGGGAACTGAGGTTCAGAAAGGCCAAACCCCTGTCAGTCATTTCAGTGGTAGGTGATACTATGTGAACCACTGGTCACTGCATGTGAACTCTTTTACAAATGCAGTTGCTGCAGTATCTTACACTTTCTACTTCTACATAACAAATACCATCTTCTCAGTACGAACTTAAGTCCTTCAACTTCAAATAGTTCTTTAAAAATAATACCACTGATGCCTCAAGAATTCTCAAAAATCATATTTGCTACAGCATTTAGTAACATCACAGAAGTTATTATCTCTTTTGAAGAAGCTAAGCCAGCCTTTTGTCTTATGACAAAATGAGTAAAAATGTATTGGCGTTTCTGATTTTAAAGCCAAATTTAGAAATTGATATTTAAATTTTGTATTTAAATATTTTGAGGAAAGTCTTCTGTGAAATAGTCAAATGTTTTTGCTTTTTTTTCCCCAAAAGTAGACATCTGTTTAATGTTAATTTGACAAAATAATTTATATGTTTTTAGCACAATGCTGCTTTGAAAGCAGAAATAGTTATTGACTCAGAGTTCATATCTGAGGAAAAAAAAAAAAAAGAGCATGGTAAACAGCATTTGTGTAGGCTTTCTTATCTAGAAATACATGATTGATACAAGACGGTTTGCTTTTATTACCCCTATTTAGAAGCACCACGTTATCAAAAACATCACAAATGATACTACTAGATGCTTTGTGGGCTTTAAGAAAGTGAAAAACAATCACAAAATCACATAATGGTCTGGGTTGGAAAGGACCTCAAGAATCAAGAATCTCCAACCCCCTCCTCCACCCCCCCCGTCAACAATCAGGGCTACCAACCTCCCCATTTAATACTAGACCAGGCTGCCCAGGGCCCCATTCAACCTGGCCTTGAGCACCTCCAGGGATGGAGCATCCACAACCCTTTCTGTGAAGCCTGTTCTAGCACCTCACCACTCTCATAGTAAAAAAATTCTCCCTGACATGTAATCTAAACCTTCCCTCCTTCAACTTAAAACCATTTCCTCTTGTCCTGCTATTATCTGTCCTTGTAAAGAGTTGACTCCCCTCCTGTTTACGGGCTCCCTTTAGTTACTGGAAAGCTGCAATGAGGTCACCCCACAGCCTTCTGAACAAGCCGAGCTCCCTCAGTCTGTCTTCAGAGGGGAGATATTCCAGTCATCTGATCATCATTGTGGCCCTCCTCTAGACCCTCTCCAATTGCTGCTTAAATATATTGGTATTTAACATGCTGTAGCACAGAGAAGATTATTCAGAAAGATCTTAGGAGTAACACATACTTCGGAAATTTCAAAAAATAAGAGAATAATTTCATTCTGCTTAAACTCACCAATGCAAATGTTGCAACTGATTAGAAAATGTACACTTTTTTCTTGTAAGCAGTTCCTTAATTTCTCTGTAACATTTTCAATGTTTATGAGCAACACTGTCCCAAATCCACAAATACCATGATAAATATCCAATTTATCTATATTTGATTTTCATTATATTCATTATGTTTGCTGTCATTTAGTTTTAAGCTTAAAATACACCTGTAAAATTAAAAGAAAATTAAAAACACATAAAGCTAGATTCTAGAGTATATATTAAAAAAAGAATCCTACGTCTTGACTCAAAAATGTCTCAATGGAAATGAAGAACAAATGGTCAGTACTATGTCACAAAAGCCCTTAATATTGTGTAATTACTGCCCAACTGCTTATAAAACGTTTGTAGCATCATAACTTTCAGATTGACAAATAGTTTCAAGTGAGAATAAGCAACATACTGTGGTAGGAGAATATTTCGCTGCAGGACTCCAGAAGGAGCATGAGACATGGTTACTAATCACTTTGACAATATTTTAAACCTACAGCATATTGTAATATCACCAAATAATATATTTATAATATATTATAATATATAATATTCCTATGAGATAGCAGGTTGGACATCGGAAAACAGAGATGGAAAATTGAACAACTTCCCTGGCATTTCTAAAATGGGGGAAGTGGCATGATAAAAATGGTCTCTGTAAAGTACCATAGCCAAATATAACAGCAATCTGGGATTTACTGCACTACAAACTTCCTTTTCCTGATGCTACTGCATCTATTTATTCACATAGCTTTACTGTGTGTGGGGAGGGTTTTCTCAGTTCCTTCTGCTCTCAAGAATTGCACTCATCTAATTTTCATTTTGGTCTTATATATTCCAAATAATAGATACACTGAAATATTGAAACAAACAAACAAACAAACCCTTAGAATTTAAACTGAAAAACAAACAAACAAACACACAAAAACCCAGCAATTAAAGCAAATCAAATTACTTATTATTTTACTTTGTATAGTATGTTCTTGTACAACATCTGCTAAAAAACAGTATCATACCACAACAACATTCACCTCATTTGGACCTATTTTATTTGGGGTTAAAACCAAAGCCAGCACAAGTCTGTGGAGATATTCGGGTTAATTTCAAATGTGGCATAAGGTTAGCACTAATTTTCCAAATTTAAAAACCACTGCATCAAAATCATAAAATCAAATCAGACAAGAAGAAATGTGTTAGCCTAATGCCGATATGCTATCGTCTTTTATCTTATAGATAATACATAATAAAATATTTCAGTTGATGTTAAACCATTTCATTTTCTCTAATCTACAGTGAATGAATTTATCATTGACTGCTGAGGTTCTCAGAGCTATTATAATACACCTTTGAAATTAATTCAACTAAGTAAACATCAGGGGAAAAAAAGTAGATGTCTGTTATGTTTCCTTATGTCTTATGATAGCCTCCAGTTCTTTTTAACAACAGTCATTTGGATGAATTACAGTATAGCATGTAAAGTGGAACAAAGGAACAAAACCTAATGTATGAAGCTAATAAAGCAACTGAAAATTGCTTTTGTAAGTAGGATGTAGAACCCAGTCCCTAATGTGGTCTGTCTTCTAACATGTGCAATCTATTGTATTCAAAATAACTAAGAATCTCAATAGTTTTAAATCAATACAGACAGAAAACTGCAGTATATGTATCCAAAATGTATTAGAAAGAAAAAGGCGGAAATAAAATCGACATTCTTATTAGGCTAAAAATGCTTTAGTGCATACTTTCTTGTTTATTTATTTTCACAATATGTAAGAGAACTTTATTTTCATAGTGAAACAACTTTGTTCCAACATAGGAGAAACCAGGAAGAAGTAGTAAACAACAGATCAGATTTTCTTAGTATTCTTCCATACAACATATAAAACCAACTGAGTTTTTGAATCCACAAATATTTCCTAGCTCTTCAGCCTCAGAAAAAGGAAGGGTTTACAAGAAAAAGAATAATGTTTACTTCTCATCGGTATGGCTTCCCTAACTCTCCCCTATTTGATCTCTGTGATTATTCAACTTATTTACTGGTGTAAGAACTCAAGTGTCGTGCCCATTTGAATAACAAGCTGGAAAAAGGGACACAAAATGATACATATTCCCACACACAGAAGAGGTAGGCATTTAGAACCTGACATCACCCTGCTGAAGCATGCTACTACAGTATGATATACAAGCAATAGTTCTTCTGCCATAAGGTTAACAATATTGTTGACTTTGGAACCCAGAGATCTTTCCATCTTCCTTTCAAAATTCAAAGATTCACTAGGAAATAAGGTTTATGTTCCCTCAGAGGGAAAAATTACTTGGTAGGAATAAGCCTCTGTTCCCCAGGAAATTGGAACAGGAAATACAGTCTCAAGTACAAGGAGCAGCGCTGAGCTCTGCTCTCTGGTGGCAGTGATGAGACCAGAGGGAACAGCATGGAGCTGCATCAGGGGAGCATCGGAGTAGGGGTTAGGAAAAAGTTCTTCACCTGAGGACAGCGGGCATGGAACAGACTGACCAGGGCAGGGAGCATGGCCTAAAGTGCCAGAGTTCAAAGAGCATCTGGACAATGCCCTCAGACATTGGGTTTGGATTTTGGATAGTCCTGTGTGGAGACAGGAGTTGGACTCCATGATCCTTGTGGGTCTCTTCCACAATGGAATATTCTGAAGCATACCTGGGCAGCAGGACTCTTTAGTTGTCTTTGCAGTGAGGGGCAATTTTTTCTCCCTCCAGAAAACACAACCATATGGAGTAAAAATTGGAGCAGAATTGAATCACTGATACCAAATAATAAGACTGACTATAACCCTACATATCCTTTAACTTGCATGTAACTCTACCCTAGCATATAATTTCATAATTTTCTATTTTAGTAAATTTTGGTTAAACAACATTGCCAAGCAGAAAGTATAGGAATATAGTTGTATTATCAATATATCATATCTTTTTCTGTTACTGGAAGGAACATATCAGTACACCCTTGTTTATCATCTCCATGTACTCATTTTCTAGACAGGAAACAATGACCATCTTCAAAGTTCAAATTAAGCCAGAGAATAATAAAATATCCATGAAAATAATCAATTTCAAATGTTACCCAATGGCTCAGCAAAACACATACATTTCACTATAATTTGGCCCGAAATAAATGTTTAACATAAACTAACTAGTACTGTTTTATTTCTGTGTTGTGCTTTGCACATGCTGGGAAACAGCAACTTATCTCCATACTGCTAGTAAGCTTGCTTTTAATAACCTTAATTAGTAGTACCTGCTAGTAATACACACAGAGAAGCACACACACACAAACACAAAAAAAAAAAAAAAAAAAAAAAAAAAAAAAAAAAAAAAAGAAAGAAACCTGTATACATTTATTTGTTAGTGATGCTGTGATATTTACTCCATCAAACAGAAAGAAGCATAACTTTATTTTCTTATGTGTAAAGATCATTCATTAGTATCTTTAATAAAGAACGTGGACTACAACAAACTAACAACCTATAACAAATTATACTAAGTAATTTAGCATTGCATATTAACTTGTTAAATGTAAGAGAATTGGGTACCTTATAACCAATAAGCAAATTCAGGAAAAGATAAATTTTTTGATTCCCAAACTGCTGGCTATACTATCATTTCAAATAAAAAACAGAGAAATCAAACTGCAGCACTTATTTTCCAAGATGCTTCCCTGTCCATCCCACTAAAAAATAACAATGGCGATTGTAATAGTTTAAACTGTGAACTCAAACTAAGTTGCATTAACATGCAGAAATCTGATGTCATCACAGGTAATCCGTGAATAATTGTTACTCAAGGCAAGCTATGTTACATGAACCCTAACCTTGTTACGACTTTGTCTTTCTGCAGTTTCTAGGCCCATCTGTTTTTCTCTACACTTGATCAACCAAGCTTAGAAGACCTATACTTTTCTTGGTGGTACAGGAAATGCTCACAAATTATAGCCATGTCACTCCTTTTTTTTTTTTTTTTTTTTGTCTATATAGCACAACAAATTGATTTGCTGTGCCAGTAAACAGTGAATTGGTCTCTTCAGTGTCTAGTAATTAGTTCTAACACTAGCAGACAAATTAAAAGGCAGCTAAACAAAATGTCTCCATCAGGCACTTATAATAACCTTCATAATACATACAGTAGATGTTGGGAAGACTAAGGTGGATAAATGAGGACAATGCTGATTTTGGCATCCAGCTTACTTTCAGATAATCTAGCTCATCCCTCTTGGCTGACACAAGACCAAGAATATTATTAAAGAGTAATAAACTCCTTCTAGCAAACCTCTGATTCCATGGTTCACTGGTCTCAGACCTAATCTATCAATCCATTTACTGCACACTAAAAAGTAAGAAACCCATTACAGATCTGTTATATACCCTGGCAGGTGGTATATGACAAGAACTGAATTCATCACAAACTTCAGTGCCTAGTACCTCTTTGTATGCTTTGAAGCCCTAGGTGGTTAGCTTACTTGGCTATCACAGCAGAAGATACTTTGAGCTTTGAAAATAAATGAAAATTCTTGATGTAACGACATAAAAATGGTTATAAAACACTTCATTTTTTCATATCACTAAGAATTCAGAGAAAGTGTTATTTCCATTTTTACAAGAAATACTGGCTTTGGAGAGGGCACAATAAGTAAAACCAGGCTAGAATTTAAAAATCATACTTTTAAATGTGGACTTTAATCTTCATTCTCTGTTTAAACCATGTTTGAGGTAGCAGCCTATTAGAATCACTATTCAATAAAGGTGTCTAAGGAAATGTCATTTAAAATTTATTACTGTGCAACAGAAGAAAAATTCTTCATGTATCTATTCTCAAGGTCATCAGCACATGATATAAACATCTAAAAGCCAAGACAATACTGAAACAAAAGAAAAAAAATAAAATCTTATTTTATGTGACTGCAATTCCTTTCATCCTCAATTTTTTTTCTCAGCTTATTTTCACTGCTGTAGGGCAACAGTTCCTGTGACTGTAAAAAAGGTTTGAATATGGCTTATTTCAAATATGCCATCTTGAAGGTTAAGACTCACAGTGCTGTCACCCTTTCCAACACTGTTTAGCAGATCAAGGCAGAACAAAAATCTGTCATACTCTTAGGAGATATTTGGCTAAGTTTTCAACTGGTAATTTTCAATTATCACAGCTTCACTGAACTAAACAGAATCACTCTAGCATACACCGGATAAAGAGCTACCTTACCATGTACATTTTATGTTTTGAACAAAGTATCATCCTGCAAGATGAGGTAATCAGAATCAGAATGCTGTAACACGCTCTATTCTAGCATAGATGCTGGAAAGCAAAACAAATAGCTAGCAACAAAAGGCTTAAATCAAAAGATATACTCCAAGATGGGAATGGAAGAACAGAAAAGCCCCAGAGAAATTTCTGTGCTGATGAGGTTTGTCCATTGTGCTTCGAGGAACAGGAAAAAATATACCCTCATCAAATCAACTGACTGCAGAATCATCCTCCAGTGACCTACTGAAGATCACTTGATATAAAAGTGTGGTTAGGAAGACAATGTATGTCTCTCTGTCAGGCCTGCTGACTTCCCATGATACGTGATTTTCCTACAGACCCCAGGGTTTCCTATCTTAAAATAACAAAATTAATTCCTTCAGCTATATAAAACCTAATCTTATTGATTTTATATCTTCAATATCCAGAAAATTGAGTTTTCCCGCACAAGCAGTGAGAGCTATGCAAGACAAGAAAGCAAAAACAACAACAACAAAAAACAAACAAACAAAACAAAAACACTTTTTTTCTTTTCCTTTCAGTTTCCAAAGGAACACAGAGAAGGAGAAGAAGGAATAAAATGTTTGGTATTTTCATAAATTCTGAGAGAAGTCTAAAATCAGAAAAACAAAATGAACTTTTTTGTTCATTTGAATTTTTTTTGACTTTTCAAGATTGTCTGAAAAACGTTATGACTTGAGAGAAACATTTAAAAAAATCTCACTTTACATTTAAGAATTCGGGTCTTCTAATTTTCAAGCTCAATTTCTGTTCATTTAAAACTGAAACAGGTTCTCCACATTCTTTAAATTCAGCAACTTCAGGAGGATGAGAACTTTTCAACTTCATACATATCCATATGTAGATAACTGAAATTGAAATAGCACACTTCACTAACAATCACATAGGAAAGTTTAATTTTCTGGGTTCAGCCTCTTTTAGCAATAAATGGAAATATTCAGGTGGTCAACTCCAAGTCTAAAGTCTTGCCAAAAGCATTACTGAGGTCTGCTGTAACTTCTAAAGAGAAGGCTTCTCTAACCAGTAGCTGTATCCCCTATATTTTATCCAAACCTCTGCCATTTTACTGAATGACAACAAAAGCCAACACTTTTTTTTTTCCTGAAAGTGAATGATGTCTCAATACTACAGCAGAGATATTCAAATCATAGTGCCTAAATTCAGCTACAGATGTCCATCAGCTAGAAAATATCATTAATTTGATCTCAAAGTCTTCTGAATTCTTTTTATATATGTTGATTTTGAAAGCCATTCTGTAGAGAAAGAGATACGTCTGCCCAAACACCTAAATAATAATTTATGCACCCAGCTCCAATTTTGTGAATGTGATCAATATTTATTATCTGTTTGTTTGCTTTTTTTGAGTCATTAGCTAACACTCTAAAACTTGCCAGACTATTTCTGTTAAGAAGAAGAAACTAATGAGAGTTCTGCAACAAATAAATTCCTGTTTATTTACCCAGGCTTCTCTTGAAATATTAATTATGTGAACACAGTTGAATTTGAATGTGATGTTCTTAACCACAAACTTCAGCTTGTATTTTTAGTAAGGTACTCTGAAAAATAGCTGTTTTCTCACCTTTTCTTCCCAGAGCTAAACACAGCTTAAACTTTATCCCCCCCCCTCTTTATCCCCCCTCCTTTTCACCCTGGTGACTGTGCTATCAAGCCTCACATATCCTTCAGTTGCATCTTATAAATTCTACCTGTTCTCACCAGACTGCTAAATACCTTGGATGGTTCTTTCAATAGTGCTTTCTACTATCTCTGCTAAATACTACTACAACAATGATGTACAGCAAAATCCTGCCTTACTTTTCTTCATGGGTATGGAGATCCTAAAAAGCAAAATGAAGAGGATTTTTCTACACAGGAACTCAGAGCTTACAGTTGGAAACATCACAAAAGATGAATGAGTAGTTGCAGCTTCCATCTCAGTGTTTGGTAGAGAACTGGAAACTGTTTCTAGAAAAGCAATAAGCCATTCACTACTGCCTCTCACACATCTGAGTCACAAAAAGCAGAGTATTTGCTGAATCCTTAAAACAACCAAGCTACAAAAATGGTGCTCTGCACTCTCCTCTTAAGCAGCAGATGTAATTTAGGGAGTTAATTTGGATGCAACATCATCACTTTCAGGCACACATTGTCTCGTGTTATTGTTTCTCACAGCAGTGCATTGCATACATTTTCTTTCAGCAGGTTCATTATGTGTACAGATGTCTCTGCAGGTTCATCCAAAGAAAAATAATGCCCACTAGAAAATATACAATGCAAATATTTGTTGCAGATTAAAATTTTATGCTGCAGTTAAATCACTAATATGTCTAACCTTTAACAAGCGACGGCTAGCCTCCTTCAGTGTACTCTCAAGCTTATGTTTTCTTTCTGGGTTCAGTGATGCACTTCCAAGTGCTGTTCCTCCAGTTTCATTTAATCGTTTCAGTATTCCCTTGTGTGGCAGCAGCTCTTCAACTCTTAACTGGAACAGACAAATACAGCAGTTAAGATGAACTGTGGTAGAATTTTCAGCTCTCTTATCTTCAACCTTATCGATTTATCTATCAGCTGAAGGAATAAACTCAATTCAAGACAAAATAGCCAAAGCTTTCTGAACATATAAGGCTAAAACTCCCCCCAAAAGAGACTGTATTAGTAAATAAGGTCTAAAAAGACCTAATGGTATACCTAACAGATTCTTTCTACTTAAGAGTCAGAGGCATGACCTTAGCATATGACTATGGCTCCTCAAAAAACTATGCACTATTTTTCTATTTTTATTCATTTAGAAACAAAACGGATTTTTACTAAAGATTTTTTTTTCCCAAATATTTTTATAATAAGTATAATAAAAAGTCAAACCATTTATTTTGTGACTCTTTATATTCCATCACTTTCTCAGTTTGTTCAACTTGGATTGAAATAAAGGATAAGTAGTCCTTATCTTCTAAAGAAAACTGGAAACCTTTTAGATATGTTGCCCACATAAGTTATGTATCTTCCAGCTAAGGGTTAATTTACCATTGAGCAAGTTCTCCAGACTTATTCTATTGAAAGCATTTCAAATCTAAACATGGCAATTCCTATTGCATATGTTCATGACTAGTATCATAGACTAAAAACTCTAACATCTTCATTAAATTATTAAAGGCTAAAAATATACTTTTAATATTCTGATTTTATATTTTTCAAAATAAAATGTACTTAAAAAGTCACTGTCAAGTTAATTGTAGTGCTTCAGCATTTTCTACTTTAAGCAGTTGATACTTACAATCATGCATGAATTTCAAGATACATTTCTTGTGAAATACTGAATATAATTTCCTTACTGGGTATGTTTAACATGTTAAAAAGACACCTATAGAAACATTTTTACAGATGAAACTGTCATGTTCAAATACCAGAAACTTGAACTAAAAAATAAGAATGAAAAATGTCATGATTCATTATTTAGTGGCAGGATAGGAATTTTCCTTTCACTATATTTTCCATTACTTCTCTGATTTTTTGTATGCTTAGTATATACTTCTACCTCAGCTTTCAAACTGAAAATAGCATTTAATTTTCTTAAATGAAGAAATGATAAATTAAAAAATCAGAGAAATATTAATTCTCAAGATACCTTTACTTTGCCAAGGCAGTCTCGTAGCTGGTCTTCATTCCCTGGTTCAAGGGGAACAGCAATGGTGCTCTCTGTTTCCTCTAACCATAAAATCAGCTTCTTCAAGTCTTCTTGAAATTCTGATAGAATATTTTTTTCTTCCTCTATCCTGTAATGAAAACATGAAATAAATTATTTTGTGTGCTCCAAGAGAACTAACAGCATGGAAACCCAGTGCCAGAAACTAAGAACTCTAGCACGAAACTTTACCAAAATAGATCTGAAGAGAGTGCTACTTAAATATATTTGAATACATTGTTGTTGCGTAGCTGTGTGACCATGCCACATACTTTGAGTAAAGCATAGTAGTATTAGTCCATGTGAAGAAACTGGATCAGATTTTTCTCACTTAACATTAGTTGTCTATTTGCTCCATGTCTACAGCTCAGCTCTTGATTCTCTACTATGAATTCTTTGCATTGAATAACAGTTGTCATGTAAATGTTATAATAGATATCGTAATAAATGATTACAATAAGAACAAAATAGCGGTATTTTTCTTTTATTAATTAAAGAGAATCCAGGTGACTAAGACATAAACTTTGAAGGTATCTGAAATCAGATAAAATTCTTTTACCACAACTTTATGCTTTTGTGTCCAAGTTTCCCAAAGCTATCAAGATACATATGGAAATCATTTCAAAGGCAGTAGGGAATAGCACTGGCAGAATCTGAACCCCTTGGGACTAACATTATGCATGAAACTATTTTGAAGAAGAAAAATCAGGTTAAAATAAAACAACCTGTAATTTATCCTTCAAGCTAATTCACAAAGCTAAGAATACATCTATATGGAAATATTAAGTTGTTCTGATTTTTATTTATTTATTTTTTTATTCCTGTTTCTTTTTCCTTTGAAGTGACTTAAGATCAAAGCAAAAGGCACAAAAATGAATTGTTATTATTTCCAAGATCCAACTGAGCTTGAGAGAGGCCATTTATTACATATGATAATGTGTAATAACAACAACAGATGTATTAGTAATTTGAAAATATAACTTTATATCACTATGGAGAACCAAGATCAGCATTACTAACACATTATTTCTGAATGGTTTTGTTTTGTTTTGTTTTTTCCAAGTATTAACGCGGAGTGGAACTGATTTTAACTATGTCTGGTATCCCATACTTGCCACTTCTCAGCCCTGACCACCAAGTCAGAACCCTCAGAACATCCTGAGATGTGAAATAGAATGAAACCTAAATTGAATTATGTATCTTTTATTTATAGGATAGATTATTTTACACTTCCCTCCAGCCCCCCCTCCCCCTTTAGAAACTATTTTTTCTGATTGCTGACTTGAGCAAATAGTTCTTTAGAATTATATTTAAATGAGTTCCAGATAAAAAAAAAAAAAAATCAGTAAGAAGTGTCAAGTTTCACATCATCCAATTAGAAAAATACAGAAAACAACTGTTGTTTGACAAACCTGAATGTCCATGTACCTACAGAATGATAAACAGCTAAGAAAGTAAAAACTAGAAGTTTTTATTTAATCAGAACAGGGATTTAGGAGTTCTAATAGTATCTCTCAGTGAAGTTTGTACATCCAGTCCCTAGAATATTTCTCCATAAATTACTAAGTTCGCTTTATCAATGACATCTTGTATGGCTATTTTTCCCCCCTGTATAATTTTCCATAGACAAAAACATTCCGATGCATAAGTGTTCTGCATTTAAATAAAGAGAAGGGAAGGGGAGAGGGAGAGTAAAGCTAGAGAATGTGTCAAATCCATTTTTGTTGGTGCTCAGTCAGGGTAGAGAGCTCTCTTGTTGCATCAGGATCGTCTGTTTATTGAATTCAGCATACATCTTATATACCATTTTACTTACAAACAAGACATTCCTGTTCCTCTAACAGTTTCTCTAATCAGTTAACTAGTCCCAGCTTCTCCCAAACAAAGTGATCAAGGATGAAAGGTTCCTTGAGAATAACAGGATTAACAATGAATATCAACGGGACCTCCTGTCTGCTCTTAGGAGCAAACAGACACTGCTTGCTCACCGTTTCACACTCCAGTCTGCCAGGGTTTCCCAATAATAAGGTTCATCAAAGAGTCTGATAAGCTCTCTGGTGACTCAATCACACATACATCTTCTCCCACACATTTTAAGTAATATCATTGTGACAAAGTAAACTAGAAGAATTCTAGTACCCTGAGCAGGGAAAATTCTAATGATGATGGGGTGTAAACTCATCTGCCAAACTAAATTTCATTTCATAGCAAAAGTATCATCTGATTTCACAGTGCAAACAAGACATTCTCACAGGTGAAGATTCTTGAGGAAGGAAAAAATCATGCTGCTGGAATTCTGACCATTCTAAAATAAAATACAGGAGCATACTGTTCAATTATTATTTTACACAGCACCTAAATTAGCAAACATTAATGGAATTTACCTGCCTTCCATCTTATTGATATTTACTGCATTACCTTAGCAAGTCAACTTTGTAAGTACTCTGCAGGATGAGTAAACGCTCCAGAGCATTTACAAACCTCCCTCTGAAGCAGAATGTTAAGAAACAGCCTGGACAACAGTGTACACCAGAATTCACTATCAAGCTCCTGTATCCACCAGCCTGATTTCTCTAAGCATGCCACATCTTAAGAAAATATGGAAGAAACGACTGCCACCCACAAGCATGATACACTCCACAGGTGCCTTTCCTGGATGGCAAAAGCCAGGCAAAAAGATTACAAAGGCATTCACAAAAATTCAATTTATGACAACTGAACAGAAAATATCTTCAACTTCTGCCCTAAATCCACATTTTTTTTCATGGTCAAAATAATTAAGAGTGTAGCAATTCCAACAATATATACTGTGAATATCTGAGATCAGAAAAATCTTGCTATAGAACAACACTGTACATTGATGTTTCCAAATAATTGTGAACATGTATCTCATACTTGCAAGGTTTTTCTTCACAGTACAATTTAAAGATGTTTTCTATTAACATCTAAAATATGAAGCATTACTTCTTTGTTTACCCTCAAGTTTAATGCTTTCTGTTAAATTTATTTGAACATGTAGTACTGATAATAATGAATGGGATATTAAAAACTCTCTATTTACAATTAAGTTCCTGATATTTTACTTCCTGAGTCAATTCAATGCATTTAGATAAGAAAAAAGCACTACGTTCTACTTGAAATATTGGTTGCAAGTTATAAATATTCTTAATAATGTCTTCAGGAAATGGAATTGCAATGATTATGGATGAAAGAAAATCATTTATATAGAAAACCAAGTGTAAAATGTATTACTAAGTATTATGAAGTCCAATAATAAATCATGCATACAATCATAATAAATATACACAGTTTGTGTAAAGGAGATTAATAAAATCCAAGACAAGTTTAAATGGAGGAATTTTTTTTTTTTCATAACTTGGCTGGTTAAGGAAGGGGTTATCATTCAAGTAAACTGTACTTTAGAAATGATAAAATCATCAAACTATATGTTATAATTCTGTGGAAAGCTTGCTAGATGGGGCTTCCTAAAGGGTCAACTGACAGTTTTAAGTCAAAAGCAAAGCTGATGTATTAAGGTGCAAGGTAGAAGAGACATTTCCAGTTTGTTCTTCCAGTTTTTACCAACACTAGAGTACCACTGTAACAAACCATGACTGACTGACTACATTTTATGCATCTGTTCATACAGTTTTATCACATACCTCTATTATCATTTTATAGTTCTTTATGTATGTGTTTTTATGTTTACAAAATAAGAAGTTATCTGATCTATGTTTCACGGTTATATTGCATGTGCCAATGGATGGGATGGGATAGAAACCCACGTGGAGCAGACCAAGGTACTGTGCTCATGCACATCTACTACTGGGACAGAACTGGAGACTGGAAGAAGAAAGGGCCCAGGGTGAGCCCTGCCTTCCTCCCTTCCTGTCCCAGGAAAAGCCCTGGCTGCACCAAACAGAAGCATCACACTGCTTGTCTAAGAGATGTGTGTGTGTTGAGCATTGTGCACTGTTACTCTGACATACATTCACCAACTGAGCAGCACCATACCCTGCCCTGTTCACCTCTGATCTCTGTGAGGTCTTCAAAGGGTCATGAGTACTCCACAGCCCCTGCAGCAAACCTGCCCATTCCCTGCCTGTCTTTGCAAGAGATTAGGGCAGATGAGGATAACTGGGAATGTCACTCAAGATACATCTCATTCTTAACATGAGAAAAGTATCTTACAGTTTTCCATGTGAATGTCTTCTTATTCATGTACTCATATATGAGCACAGGCAATTTTCAGATATCAGTACAAAATAAAAAGTGTTTCATACAGGTCTATTTTTTTAATCTTACTCATGTACAGCATGTAGGATAGTAATTAAAAGATCCACTGCAATTAATAGAAGCTGCAGGTGCACTTCATAATTTACTTCAGAAATTACTCTCGGCCTGTTACAGCAGTACTTCTATTATAAATAACATCCTGAATGACAAGTGTCATATTATGCAAGCCACAAAAATAAAACACACTTTATATTAGCTGAACAAGTCAATAACATAGAAAGTTTTAATATAATGAATGCTTGTACCTTTTGAACAAGTTGATTTCTATCACCATGATAACATTTGGAGCGTCTGTTACATGAATTTTAAACATTTCGAAATTACATAGTGACAATGACAAGTGAGCAGCAGGTAGTTCTTAAGGAAGTATGGACTTCCAAATCTGAGCTTAAACTGGAACAAGGAATGTGAACCTCCAGCTCTCCATTGGCATATACAGAGTAGCTGGGAGCACATATTGCTGGGTAAGCAGATGAATAAGGAGTAAGAAGCAATTCCAGCAGCTCGCCCTAAGGACCAGGGCAGATCCATCTCCAGCATTGATTTGCATGCTGATATATATCACTACCTCTCCTTTTACACCAAACTAATCTCCTGAAGACCTTTCAAACTGCCTCTAATTTAGCAAATTGCTTATTTTATTAATCCTGAAATGTAACTCACCTTGGCTGTTGGAAAATTCTCAACTTAGAGTAATTTCCAGTAGTTCAGGAGAATATTCTCAAGCATCCTACTTCATGTTTTCTGTGTTAAAATAACACAGCTTTTTATTTGCATTTCTAAATTCACAGGAACCCCTTAGTCAACTATTCTCACTGCATGGATGTTTAAATGAATACATTTCACTTATGGAAGGTAATGTATTTAGTATATATAATATTTGAATGTTAAGAAGTAAATCAAATGAAACGAAAAAGTCAGTTTTCCTAACAGTAGAAAATTCTTTTAGTAGTCAACAAAATACCCCAGGTAAATTTTTTACTAATGCTAATCCTTAATTATAATGGTTAACTATTAAATAATCATTAATTTCCTATTTCAAGAAAGCTTGAGTTTTTCAATTACAGTTCCTAGAGGCCATATAAAATGCACACTGGAGCTCAAGTATTTTTTCCATAGTCAATACTGTGATACAAATACCACAGCAAACCAAATAGTTTGAGAAACACATTAGATAGTTACGGTTTGTAGCTGTACCCATGTGATGTTGGCTCTGGGCAGCCTGGTCTGGTAGTTAGTGACCCTGCACATAGCAGTGGGGTTGAACCTAGATGAGCATTATGGTCCTTTTCAACACAGGCCATTCTATGATTCTATGATGTTGGACACATTTGGGAGGTATCAGCTAGACATAGAAAATACACAATCACGGGAGTAACATGGGTTTGCACTTGCTTATGACTTGCACTTTAGGGTTGGACTAAATGATTTTGGTGGTTTTTAACAATCATAATGACCTTACAAATACTGTTTTGATGTTCTTTTCTAAATATGCAGCTGTTGAATTTGTGCAGTTGTTTATAAAATAAGGGATTAGTCCACTTAGCAGTTTTTACTGAGAATTTAAAAAGCCACTAAAATAGTAAGCTGACAGTTCAGTGAAAATGTTTACAAAGAAAGAATAAATTTTCTTTATTTCTCCAGGGAATATGCAAATATACTTCACCTGGGTGAGGACCTTTAAATAAAGTAATTGAAATGAAATGAAAAATATCACCGAAACTGCAGGAAAGCCAAATGTAAATATTAACCAGCAGCAAGCTCAGCTACAACACTACATCACTACATGTAAACAGAATGTAAATTTATATCAGTGATGTTTTTCTATCAAATTACCGTGAGAAAAATTAACAGTAAAGAAAAAAAATCAATATGTAACTAATTTTAGATTAGAAAGAATATATATATTTATTGATTTAACTGTCATAACATCTCTTCATCTCTAAACCACCTTTTAAACTGCAATAAGAAACTATTCACAGACTTCCATATATTGAGTGTTTGATGAAGGAAACCAACCTATGGCAGCTAGTGTGCAGTAGAAAAAATAAGAGCACTTTAATGAACGTAAGGTATGATAAATATCTAAATGCATATTTACTTTATAACAACTATTTGATTTAAAACAGAGAGCATGTGGTTTTATATTCAAAGAAGTATGTGCAGGTATTTTAGCCTTTGTATTGTCATTGTTTTGGTAATTTCTTCAAACTCACTTGAATGAAGATCTGAATAGACAGTATTGCAGGTTCAAACTCATTAAAACTGCAAATCTATTGCAGCTCAAACAGTGAAAAATCATTTTCCATTCAACAGAATCTGTTTTTTTTGTTGTTGTTGTTTTTTGTTTGGTTTTTTTAAGTACCTGATCATGTTTTAAAACAAAATGGTTAATCCTGAAACAGCTAAGGAAACTCCTGAGCATCTGTTTTCAGAAATTAACATAAGAAATAATTATGAATGTTCACTGCAAGAAGTTCATACTTAGCAGGTGCAAAGACAGAGTACCACTCTGCAGCCACCACTCAGCACTTGAAAGCCCAAACGTACATTAAGGCAAGGCACTGTGTCCTCAAGTCATCCAAAACTTTAGTATCCCATCAGAGTGACTCAGTAGACGCAGACTAATAATGCCCAATGCACACAGCCTTACATGACAGGAAACAAAAAAAGAAAGAGAGCTTCTGAGAGTGCAGTTTACAAACTTTTGCCATCAAAATTATTGTTGGAATATGAAGAAGAAGCAACTGATTTTTTTCTCATCCTCTCTTGTCTGTGGTTAGTAGCATCTGTTCAAGAGACTACTGCAGCTTCCCTATCTCCAAAAATCTTTGTTTTTTCTTACGTGCGATTCCTGAGCATGAACTCAGACTCCTCCAAAACCTGGTGCTTGCAGCAAAATGCTGACACAAAACTCAATTAAATTCCCAATTTCCTAACTAGCAGCGTATCAGGCTTTAAATCGTGTTTCGCTTTATTCAGCTGCTTGGACTATTTTGAAGTTTTCAGTAAGATAAAATGACTAGATGTGATAAAATTACATTCTTCTCTAATTCATAGCTGGATGGATAAGACTGGAAGATACAGAAACATTAAACACTGAATTCAAACTTCTACAGCTTTGAAACTCTTTGATAAATGCAACTGGAGTTTCAGTGTCAGTTTTGAATCTGTGTTTAGCCAGGGATCAACATTTGACCTATTTAAACTTAAAAATGAGAAAACTAAAATAAAATATTTAAAATGCACCTACTTGGTTTTACTGATGAATAGTACATGATCTTCAAATTGTTCTGAGCTGGTTTGATACTAAGCTAAGCAATGCTGTTGACAACAGAAAGAAAGGATGCCAACCAAAGGATTCTAAGTAAACTTAAGAAGTGAGCCCACACAAACCCACTGAGATTCAACAGTCAAGTGCAAAATACTGTGCCTCAATCAGGCAATCCAAAATACGTGCACACAATGGGAGAAGAACTCATCAAGAGCAGCCCTGCCAAGAAAGATGAAGAAATAGACATGAGGCAGCAGCGTGCTCTTGCAGACCAGAGGGACAACACTATCCTGGGCTGCATCAAAAGCGGGGAGGCCAGTGATTATCTCCATCTAATCCACCTATGTAAGACCCCATCTGGAGTACTGCACTCAGGCCTGGGGCTCCCAGTACAGGAAAGATGCAGAACTGTTGGAGTGGGTGAAGAGGAGGGTAATGAAGATGATCAGAAGACAAGAGTACCTCTGACTTCACTAGGCCTTAAAGAGTGCTTATAAACAAGAGAGGAACCAGCTTTATACATGGGCAGATAATGACAGAACAAAGGGAGTGGTTCTGAACTAAAATAGAAGAGATTTGGATTAGATCTGAGGAGAAGATTCTTTACTCAGAAGACAGTGAGGCACTGGAACAGGTTGTCCAGAGGAGCTGTGGTGCTTCATCCCTGGAGATATTTGAGGCCAGATTGGATGAGGCCCTGAGCAGCCTGAGCTGGTATGGGGCAGCCCTGCCCATGGGTTGGAACTGGATGATCTTAAAGTTCTCCTCTAACCCAAACTATTCTCTGACTCTATGGCTCCCCTGGAAATGTCACCATACATGTTTGTCACCAAATAAATTCTCATATTTGTGTGTCTTATGAAAATATCTAAAATATCTAATTTTCAGATATTAGGTGAAGCTTCTCTTCAAAGCCTAGTTATTGTATCTCAGATATAGACACATTATATGACTCTTAACATGACCAAGTACCATGTTACAGCAATTGCTGGTGGCAGCCATACTAGTTGAACATTATCTATTCAACACTGGTGTCAAAGGAATGATACCTGTGTAAACATACCCTGTATAAACATACACCAAGACAAACACAGGTGGTGGTACCAAGTCTGAGTGAGTGAGAAGTGATGACACACAAAAGAAACAATTGGAGGTAACTTCCTTTGACCCTTCTTGCTTATTCTATGTTTTTCATTAAAATAATTAAGGTGAAACTGGATTCAGATCCTGAGAGAGAACCTGAAAGTACCCCAGCCAAATTAGAAAAAACTAAGGAATAACTGAAAGATGTCAAAACAAAAAAGAGATACAAATCCCATGACATGGGAGTAATTTCAACCTGGAGAAGAGAAGACCCCAGGAAGATCTGATGGCAGCCTTTCAGTATCTAAAGGGGAGCCATAAGAAAGAAGGGTACAGACAGGGTCTGTTGTGACAGGACAAGGGGAAGTGATTTCAGACTAAAAGAGAGGAGATTTATACTGGATATAAGAAAAGGTGTTTTTGTTGTTGTTGTTGTTTGTTTGTTTGTTTTACAATAAGGGAACAGGATGCCCAGAGATGTGGTGGATGCCCTGTCCCTGAAGACATTTGAGATCAGGCTGGATGAGGCTTTGAGGGATCTAATCTAGCTGTAGTATCATTGCAGGGGAGTTCAACTAAGTGATTTTTTTGAGTTGGAAAACAAACAATTCTATGATTTCATGACATCAAGGCAATATGAAGACCATGCTGTAGATGTGTCTTACGTCCATTCATGCCCAGCATAATCAATAATTAAGACTTAGGGCACACAATATGTTCCTGTCACCTAAGTGTCTTTCCTTTGAAAGATACTATAGAACTGAAGAGGGAAAGAAGAAAAATCTGGGATCTTGTTTGAAGTAGCAGCTAAACTGACGGTAGGATCTTCTTCTTCTACAGTCTTGGAACAGAAAACATGTCCCTGGCATAGCCAAGGAGGCAAGACACTGAAAAGAAATGCAAAATCCTCCATTGTAGATCAATGCACTTATGTCATGACAACATTGTCCGTATTCATTAACTAGCAATATGTATACTAACCTAAGTCTCTGCAACCGCAATACTAAATAAATCACACAAATCGCCTTTCCAGAGGAAAACTAAACAACCACAAAACAATCAACAAAGCAAACAGAGCAAAAGGAGGAAAAGATGAGTGTAAATGGGTGATTATTTAAGATCCCTCATCAAGGGAACATAGCTGTATTATTCCCATATAATATATCCTAGGCTCCACTAAAATGTAAGAGGTGCCAAAGAGCTCCATAGACCGTTAGCACAGCCTTGAGCCAGAACAGCACTGAGACACATTTCTGTTGATAAATGAGGGTGAGCACAGTACCTACGTTTACCAGAATCAGGACAGATTTTGTATTCTCAGACAAAGGTCAACCACCAATCTTTCGCTTTGATGTTACTGTACTAGCTTACAGGGCTATTAAAATGATATGTTATTGTTTTGTAAGTGTTAGCACTTACTTTACAAGGTAAGGCTTGAAAACGCAGATGGGTTTCAATTGTACAAAAGAACAGTTTTTAGAGCAATAAAGAAAGACTGAGGACTCCCATGTGTAACAAGCAGTGTTACCATCACACCTGGAAATGCAGCAGAAAGAAACATTTAAAGCACCAGGACAGCTTCTGACAGCTTAGCTTATTTGCTGCATCCCCTCCTTTCAATGAGCTCAAAGTGAAAGCTGAATCTTAGTTAAACTCAACAATCACCTTTCATAACACTGCCTGAGCACTCCAGTGAGAATTTTCACAGCTTTTTCTCTAAACCACATGCACATAAGGGCACATGACACATCAGAAGAAACTAATGCATTGTTCACTAGTAGCTAGCTCTCCTAGCAAATCTCCAGCACTCATTGGTGTACCTCAATAAGAAGTAAGCTCTGTTTTAAAAACCTTGCTTGAAGAAAACTTTGCCAATGACTACATTATAAAGGAGAATGTCAAGTCTGTTTAGGAATAGCATTTACATAAAGAAAACATGAAATCTAACATGAGTAGCAACACTTTTTTTTCAATTGGAAACACTCTTTTTAAACAAATCAAACCGTATTTTCATTATCTGTAACTCAAATGCTCCTCTGACTGAAAGAGGGAATCAAATTAATCTGAAAGTGATTATAAATAACATTAAATCAATCAATCTATTATTTTTATCCAACCTGAATGAAATGCAGATATTAATGGCACCAATGATGAGAAGTGAATTAAAGTAGGATTAACAGTATCAATTAGCTAAGGTATTATTAGTATTATAGATATACATTTTAATGATATACTATCAAATAGAGGGATGCTAAGTCAGCTGTAAATTGTGGAAAATGGAGCTCTAAACTGTTCTACTTCTAACCAAGAAATAATGTAAGCTTGTTTATTGCTTTTAAGCATTACGAGTAAAAATACAAAAATGGGGAGTACGGAAAGGAGTTGTAGTCATTGACAGGAACGAGCAGAAAAGAAGAATTAAACAATCACAGATAAGAAATGTAATTACTTATCATTTGGTATGAATATAGAACCTCCAAATGCTAAGAGAGAGTTGGAAACAAATCCAAGAGCACCAAAATAGTTTTACAATATTTTTGCTTTCTTCTAACCTACCTCTTTTTTTCCTCTACCAGCTGTCTGCAGATCTCCTGCCACCGGGTATTCAGATTTCCCAGTTGCTCCTTCAGCACATTAGCATCTGCTGCTGATGACTGCTCAATAATTTCTTCGCCAGTTACATTCAGTGTTTTGACAACAGTTTGCTGTCGCCCAATGCCATCCTGAAGCTCCTGCAAAGTAACCAACACATACACATACTCATAAAAATGTCAAGCATGAAAGAAAATGCTTCATCACATACAGGCCAGATGGAAAGAGGTGAAAGTATTTACTCTCACCTGAATTCCAAATAGAAAAAAATAGAAAAATCCAAAGCCAAACAGACAAAAAATATATCTTTTAAGGTGTTTTTATTTGTTTGTTTTGTTTTTAAAACAAGTATCTTTTTGGTTGTCTTGTTGTTATTTTTGTCTATATTCTTGTTTGATAAAGACCATAGCAGTAACATTCTGCAGATCGTTTTGTAAGAAAGACTTGTGAACCAATTTGCTGCTATACCCCTGAAGGTATACACTCTTTTGTGTTGTTTTGTTGCTGTTTTTTTTAAATATCCATTGAACCACTGTGAAGAAATCAACACAAATCAAATAAGAAACTGTTTCAAAAGCATTTCCAAATGCTATTAAAAATTGCATTAGTCCCTGATTGCAAGAAACTTGATAAACCTTTGTCCACTTTTTGAGTGGGAACTACACTCCTAAGGAATTCTATTACTTATGCAGTTTCTGTTTACAAAACAAAATTCAGAACTACCAGAAGACAACCAAGACAAACTATTTTCATAGTTTTACTAATTGTATCTTTTATCATTAGAAAATCTACCATACAGTTCATTTCATTTCAAAAACAAACGAACAAAAAACCCCCACAGTTCTGACTCTATAGCTTAAGCACTGAGCATGGTGTGCCCGTTCAGGAAAGTATGCATACATAAATAAGGAAATCAATCATTTCCCATTCTTAGTCATCAGTAGACCATGAGTATTTTTACCATGTAATTTCTCAAAATGTCCAAGCAGAAGAGTGTAAAATCATTTTCAACAGTTTACTGCTAAAATAAGTGGAAACATTCTGGGACTCATATTTATGGGTTTAGAGACAAAACAACCTCAAAAAAAAAAAAAAAAAAAAAAAAAGTACTTGAGTAATGCCTATACAAAAGAGCTTTCAAGTTCAATGCTGAAACTACCCTTATTTTATTCCAGAAGAAACTGTGTATTTTAGCATATAATACTCTAGACCTTCATTATATATGCTTGTTCTGTCTTTCTAAAAGTATATCATAAATTAAAGAGAAAATAAAACTGCATATAAACACCAGATATAAAATAGTTAAACTTGGTAGAACACAGATTCCCAGGAACATAAAAGATAAACAGAACAGCTGTTCATACATTTTTATTTCTGTATTTATCTTTTACATTAGATCTTCAGGTATGATACCATGAGAGACAGTTCAAAAATTCAGTCATATTTGAGCTCTTCACAACATCACCACACTTCAGCTCACAATTATTAATGCATTAGACTGCAGAAAGTCAATTGTATGCCCCATTCCAACTTTTGCACAGATTTTAAATATGGATCAACATAGCATAACTTGGGACAAAGTGGTCACTGTTAATACGCCACAGCAGCACATACTCATAGCTCTAGGCAGGACTCACATTTGAGGTTGAAGTTTACACTGTTGGGATTAAGCTTACGCTTATTACAAATTCTTTTTGGTTTTCTCAAAGGTTATTTTTTTTTTTTTTAGGTTGCTACAAACGAGAGCCCTATAAAAATTATTGCTTTCTTTGGTACCCTTCAGTAAAGCCAATATTCTCAAAATAATAACCCTCTCAGAAAGAGGGCTGGACTTGATAATCTCCAGAGGTCTCTTTCAACCCTACTATTCTGTCTTTCCGTGATTCTAAGACCCAGAAGAGACCTGCAGAAGCATCTTACTTATGAAGTTTTCTTATCTTACCTGATGCATGTTAAAATAATACCTGGTTCAAACTTGGGATGGTTTTTTTGTTTGTTTGTTTGTTTTTCAGACATGACTAATTATTAGAAAGAAATAGTAATAATGGTCAGGAAGTTTACCTAAACATAAATATTCTCTATCATTGTGAGGCTGAAAAGTTGCCTTTCCAGAATACACCTTGGTTTCAGTAATGCTAAGCTTAAAATGAATACGTAGCTTCCATATGCATGCACAGTATTCCACACTGATTTGAGCATTAGAGATTTTGTAGGTAAATCACAGTGATAAGATCCATGGAATTAGGAGAAATATACCACAATAAGTAGCTTATTTCCAGCAAAGCACCTGAAGCAATTGTTCTCCTCTATGCACCTGTATGCATATAACATCCCTACCCCTTACAGAAAAAATGACTCCACCAGACTCCTACATACATCAAGACTGTTCACTTGGAACAGTAATCACAGCAAGGTCAGGAAATTCTAATTCCTGAATTCCAAAGATTTTTGAATTAATATTAGTAGAAATTAGATGTTATACTTGCCAAAATGTTCTATATCATAGGAAAAAACCATCAGTCAGTATAGTATTATGAAGTGAAATGTGAATTACAAGACTTTTTAAATGCTGTTACTGAGATGTTTTTGTACAAATTCACAATATTTAAATCAGTTTCTTTCCCTCCTCCAGCATATACAATATATATATATGTAAATATATATAAACTATTACAGTATTTCTATATTTATTTCAGCTAACACAAAATTAGCCAAGGGAATTTTCTCGTTTACTCCACAGCATAATACACAGTAGGTCTTACAAAATAAATAAATAAATAAATAAGTAAAAATAAATAAAAATTAAAAAATAAATAAATAAATAAAAATGTAACCAAAGGCCTTACTCTAATGCTGAGGGGAGACGTATAGTCTGGCTGAGCAGTAGAGGAAAAAAGGGAATGTCTCACAATATGTAAACAGTTTTATCCTTCCTTCTGAGTGGAAATAGTAACAGAACAACAAATAGTCCTCTGGGAGATGTAGTTCTTCTCTTCTGGGACTGTACCCAGAACTGGAGCATTAACTCTGTAACTATCAATGCACCACATAATGTTATGATGTGGAATACTGATAACCAAAAATCATTAAACCATGACAAAAGAAAAGGCTAGATCAGTGACAATGATGCTCTTTAAATGTAGGATCCCTAGTACCAAAATAGGAACCTCGTGCATGGAATGTAGAAGAGGGATCTCCCACTAAAAGCATGTGAAAAAGCTCCTAGCTAAATTGTGTCAGTCTAAAATTGTACCAGGTGAGGCTTAGACCATTAGAAAGAATTAAGAATTTCTTTACAGAGAGTGACCCAATGATGGAACAGGCTGTTCAGGGAAGAGGTGGAGTCACCATCCCTGGAGGTGTTTAAGAGGAGATGTGTGGATGTGGTGCTTACTGATATGGTACAGTGATTGGATTTGTTAAGTCAGACTGATTGTTGGGTTTGATTATATTGGAAGCCCTTTTCATCCTAAATGATTCTATGATCTGGACTTCAAATCAATTTGAGATATTTTTATTTTTTCCCTCACAGTGCTCTGTGCATTTGGTACTCTCCATATGATTAAAGTAAAATATATGCTGACAATGCTTGTCTAGAATTTCTGGCCTAAAAAATAGAGGCAGGTTACTCATGATATTGGGTGCCATGCAAAGCATTAACATAATTCATAAAGACATATACATATATAAAGCAGATAAAAGTGTTTTTAACTATTTTGCTGAAAGTCATATTTTCCCATAGTCACCTGAAACCTATGAACCAGAAGACAGGATTTTCACAACTTACATTCAGAAGCTAAAACTTGCCAACAAGTATATCACCCTGTTCCCTCTTTATCTTTGCCGCATATCTGTACAAGGACAAGCTGCTGGGATCTGTAAGAGCTTGCTTCTTATGGCTTTACAGTCTATGATGCTACTGAACCTGCTTCACATAGTTTTACTTGGCATTTCACTCTTGCACACAGAAATGGCAAAATGAAAGGGCACACTGCCCTTTGGAATCAGAGCTTACTGAGAAGGCTACCTGAAATACTTATCCTTGCAGCTATACAGTTTCTAATCACTTTTTGAACTCAGTGAGCAAACTAACCTAATTAAATAATGAGATGTTTATAAAGTATTAGAAATAAAACAACTCAGAAGAGACTCAACATCATCATATTAATACACAGAGATAATCACAGTTTTGAGTGGATTACTGACACTTGCACGTATTCTGTTTTTAAAATGTTTAACTTCTAAATACTAAGAAATACAGATATCATACATCACCATCATTTAGATTTTTCTGTTCTTGTGATTCCCAAGCATAACTAAGAGAAGAATGATATCTCACTGAAATAAGGTTACAAAAGTGGTATATTTAGGAAATTCAAATTCTCATACCAATTATTTTATCATAACCTCAACTAATTAAATATAATTTAAAACTGCCTAGACACTCACATGATGTTCACTTTAAGCAGTTTCCAGGAGGACCTGGGCAGGTTTGAGAGGTGGGCCCATGCCAACCTCATGAAGTTCAACAAGGCCAAGTGCAACAGTCTGCACATGGGTTGGGGCAATCCCAGGCACATGTATAAACTGAGCAGAGAATGGCTCAAGAGCAGCTCTGACAAGAAGGATTTGGGAGCATTGCCTAATAAATGACTCAGAATGAGCTGTTAATGTGAGCTTGCAGCTCAGAGACTCAACTAAATACTGGATTGCATCAAAAAAGCATGACAAGCAGACTGAGGGAAAGATTCTGCCCCCGTGTTTGGTCTCATGAGAACCCACTTGGAGCACTGCATGCAATTCTGGGGCCTCCATCACAAGAAGGACATGAGCTGTTGGTGTGGCTCCAAAGGAGGGCCACAAAGATGATCAGAGGGCTGGAGCACCACCCCTACAAGAACAGGCTGAGAGTGCTGGGACTCTTCAGCCTGAATAAGAGAAGGCCGCTCTTACAGTACAGTACCTGAAGGGGGCCTACAGGAAAGGTGGAGAAGAACTTTTAATAAGAGCATGTAGTGACAGGACAAAGGGAAATGTCTTTAAACTGAAAGATTAGATTAGGTATTAGAAGGAAATTCTTTACTGTGAGGGTGGTGAGATGCTGGAACAGGTTGCCCAGAGAGGTTGTGGATTCCCCCTCCCCGGAAACATACAAGACCAGGCTGGATGGGGCTTTGAGCAGCCTGGTCTAGAGAGAGCTGTCTCTGCCTATAGCAGAGGATTAGAACAAGATGATCTTAAAGGTCTCTTCCAACCCAAACCCTTCTATGATTCTATGAATTCTTTTTATTTGCTAGGGATTCAGAAATAGATTTGACCAAAATGATAAATTACACACACTATTTCAGAAAAACAAATGAACAAAAAAAGGTGTTACATATTCTTGTTCTGTCTCTCTAAAATACATTTCCATCATCCTTTATTTGTCCTTTCTGATGCTGTTCTTTTTGTATTTTTCATTTTGTGGCTTTATTGTTTATTTCCATTATATTTCTCCTTTCTCTCACTCTCTCTTTTTTGTACTCTCACACAGCTCTGTGACTTCCCTTTTCCAAACTCCAACCAAAGTTCAGAAAAACTACCTACAGCAAAGGAGTTCCTGAAGCTGATCCTATTTCCATACTTGCCACAAATAGCTAAAAACGTGTATTATTTTCTGGGAGCTGCCATCCGTGTACTGAGGGACTCTAGTACATTTCAATCTGCTTTCACTCTTACTCCACTCTCTTTTTTTCTTGATATATCTTTTGCAATACATTTAATTATATGCATCACTCAGGGAGACAAAAGATATTTTTCCTGAAGAAAGATGATGAATGTGTGCCTCGAAGTTAGATTGTTAAGAAGATGCATGATGCTCAGTTTAATGATATCTAAGTGTCAAACTGTGCAAATTCTACACAGCTGTGCACATACACCTAGGAGACACTTCTACATCAACAGCCAACAGGTAATAACTCTGGATGCTAAAGATGTCTGTACTTTCTGTGGAGCAGGATGATTCTTTGTAAATCCCTTTGTAATACATACAGTTGAAATACAGCAACGTATGGCTGCTGATTCAATCACAGTATTTTACCTCAGCTAACAAAGTGAACTTGAACAATACTTAATCACAATGATTCTGCACTGAAATTTGATTTTCTTTTGTAAAACCCCTGACTCTGCCTTATTCGTGGCTTAGACAGCTGACATTAACTTTATTTTATCATGAACAAACAATAAAGCTGACAAAAAGCTATTCTGTCCAAGCCAGACCTACATCAAACAATGTATGCTGAATTAAAATTAATTAGTTAATTATAAAACTCTATGATACTTCAGTTTTGTGGATTCTTTTATTTTTTTCTTTGAGTTTTAAACATCAAAAGGAATTTTTTTTTGCTTGCTTTTTTTTTGTTTGTTTATGACAGCTTATTTACCATTCAGTATCCATACAGTGATTCTAATACTGCACATTTACCAAAATAAACATCACAAAAAGTTAGTTATCCTTTATTTTTCACTGAGAAATTATGATTAAACTTCTCATAGGTAAAGAGGAATAAATTAAATAATTAAATAAACAATTTGCCACCCAATATCAAAAAAGTATGTTATTTGCCTTCTTATTACCTTTTTTTTTTGTCTTGTACTCTTCACTAGGCTTTAGATAACTGACCAGACACTATGACAAAAAGATAAATTATTTCTTTGTACTGATTAAAATACTAAACAGGAGGAAGTTTTGAGTAGATGATGATTCAGATTAAATCAATTTGATGGCTTAGACTCATTTCACATATTATGTAAATTAAACATTCATCAGAGTCCATACCCACTTACCTAAGAGAGTATCAGAATGGCATAATTCATCTAACTGTAGTTGTTTTTTCTTAGTTAACATGTACATATATCATGCAATTCTTTCTGCAATCTCATTTCCTCTTGTCAATGAATGAAACAGCTTTTCACTGTTAAGCTTAATCAGAAACCATTCTACTAACAATCTAACCAGCACTTTCCTCCTTTCACTGTAGCAGACAAATGTGCTCAACGGTAATTTATTGTTATGGAAAAGCCCTGTAGCAACATGAAGAAATACACAAACAAGCTCCTAATTTCTGTCAGAAGCACTTGCTGGCACAAAATATTTTAAGAAAAAAATATGTTGTATTGCCTTTCCTTGATTTAGGGTAAGCTTCAGATTCTAAAAGCATGTAAAGGTATTATGCACCAATTTCAAAAAATCTGTAGTCTCCAATTTGACGTTAATGCGCTATTCTTCAGTCATTTACGTAAATCTTTCTTCTGCATTAAAATGTATAAAACCATAAGATAGACATAGAAGAGTCTAACCAGATACAGCAATATAAATCAGAGAACTGTGAAAGCATTTGTGGGAAAATTATCCACAACAGAACTTGCAAGTGTTCAGTTACCACAATGAATTTATCCATTAAGTATATGTACCTCTGCTCAAGATTATATCAGAAATAAGGAATAAATTAATTTTCCAGGCAGTTAAATCAAATTGAATTAATCTGGAGACACATTATGGGCACACTGTTGGGATTAAAACATTCAATAAAGCATAGAAATTGTTTTCTAGCTATTCTGGTGTAAGCAACAATGCAGTGTTCATTATTACCCATGTGTTATGTTTGTTATTATGTTAACATTACAAATCCTAATGCAGTTGATGGAGGTAGAAGAGGGAAAAAAAAAAAGAAACAACAAAAAATTGCACACATTTCCAAGGAGCTGACAATAATACAATTCAAGTTTGTTTTTTGGTTTTTGTTGTTCTTTTTTTTTTTTTTTTTTTTTTAGTGTAAATTACAAAACTTATTATGGTTTGCACGATATTATCACCTCCAGGAAAAGAGCAGCATTTGCAAGAACTGACAGTAGGCCCTGGACGGATTAAACCCACAAAGCAGAAATGGCTCAGTTTTCCCAGTTATACTCTTTGTAGGTGAACTGTACATGAAAATCCAAAGGAAAACTAAATTTCTGCAGATCAATTTTCTGATTAAATGATAAATATCATACAATAACAGGGAAATTTCACTGTTATTTTATGGGACTAACATTTTTAATAGAAAAATTTGCAGTGCTAAAAAAGTTTATAAATCAAACTAACACTATTTTATTGTTCTATTTGTTGTTGTTAAAAATAAATATTTGAGTTGGAATGCAAACTGCTTAGAGAGTCTTATGAAACTCCTAGTATGTCCTGCTTTGTATATACTTTATTCTTTCTATATATTTTGATACAGGTTAATTAGGTAAACACAAAGTATTGCCCCTGACACACTGCTGGCCATCTATGGCTACTACATTACAGGAGGAGAATGTGATTATTATGCTTCTCTGCAATTATACATTGTCTCAAAATTAACGTACATATTCAATACTCCTCATCAGCTAAAGGCTGCCAATCAGAAAGGTCACAGATTTGTTGAAAAGTTTTAATATTATCTGGACTTTATCCCTTGACTGCTCCTTTTCTGTGAGAAGGATTGTGAAACAATCCGTTCTTCACAAAACAAGGCATAAATGCTGAAGAAACTTGTACTTCACCTATACAAAATCTTCAGTCCAGCTTGCTGTTCTTCAAAAAGGCTGTAGGCTACCTTAATTGTCTCATATCTGCCCTTACACTCAGTCTTTTAGAATATTTCTAGGATTGCTGGTGCTGCTATCAACAATAACTGTAAACGCATCTCCAGTCCATACTAATACTACAGTGAAATACTAATACTACATATGTCCCTTTATAATTAGCTCCTGAGAAACAGATACCATCCTGTAGGACTCATTACTATGAATTTTGCTAGGATGACAATCTAGTTTATGAGATTACTCAAAAGTGTTGCTTGAGTTCAGGTTCACTGTAATAAAATAATAAGTCAACCTGAATTTCTCTCTTCCTGTAACAAGATTTCCCCATAGCATTAAACCTGCAGGGGTAAGAAAGGAAAGTAGTCAAGGCTTGGAAACTGAACTTTTCCCTCACACCCTCATTGTAATGAACCTGCTTTGGAGATGTTGATCAAAATTGTCTTAATTTCCTTCTGTTTAAATCATGATGTTAGCTCTTGAAAATCTTCTAGATACAATAGCTCATAAGTATGGTTGTAAAAGCTGCCTTCTTCAAAAAATTCAGGTAACTGTGCACTACACTTTTGTCACTGCTTCTTTTACCCTTGCTTGAAGAAAAAGGTGCAGAGTACTCACTGAATTTTAGAATCATTGGAAAAGGATATATACTGATAGTTCAAATTAAAGCTGACTTTAGTGATTTAGTGATTCAATTAAAAATTATTTAGATAAATGGCATTGTCTTCAGTTGTTGATGTCTTACAATCAAACTAACTGCTTATGATTTAATGAAGATATTTATAAGGGGATTAACGTAAAGTAACATCAGTTCCCTTCCACCACTTTCCAGTAGGACATAATTTTAAAAACTGGCCATATTCCATTAAATTTGCATTTCTTGTTTGTTTCTAATGTGACACAAAATTGTTATGAAACTAATTTCAGTACTAAACTCTAAAGTGTGTGAACAGAGGTCTATTTTGTCTTTCCATCCCAAATTACACAGTAGCTTTTTATTGGTACATTAATCCAATTTAATTTCAGAACTGATTTAGAAATACTGCCGGGAGAACGAAGACATTTTTTGGAAAAAGTAAACTCCATTGCTAATGCATACTAACTGTAATGCTTCAGGTTAAATACAGAAAATTGAACTTTAAGTGCAAACCTTCTCGTGACTTTGCAGCACAACTATGCCACTCAAATATATCTCCACGTTGATGTAGCACCAAATGTAAAAACAAATTTCTATCAAAAAATATTTTCATTTAGCTCCATACAGAACAAGACCATGTCAGGCTATGGCCTGACTTGATATCAAGTTTAATTTGCAATTTCTGTTAACGAAACCATTTTGATTTTCTACCTGCTCTACAAAGCTACTGTTGAATAAGCAAAATCGACAGTAAGAAAAGTATGGTCTTCACTCTTCATTCTGTTTTCATTTATCACAAATCACACTACTCATATAGTAGTAGGCACCAGAATACTGAAAATAACAACATAGCTTAGTTTCTTCAAAAAATAGCCTATTGTTACATTTTCAAGAACATCAGTAACAGATGGAATATCAGACATTTTTTTAAAGTTAAATAAGTTATAACCCACCTCAATATAAACACCATTGTTTGTTTTTATGCCACATCTAAATCAGTTTAACTTTTCTAAAACCAAAAGCAGATTTTTACTACAAATTACTCTCAGCTTTTTCTGACTTATGCAGAAATTCCCATACTTAGATATAAGTTATTTCCTATATATCTTTTCTGTTTTAATGCACAAAAACTGCTATTTTCTCTCTAAAGGAACCTATATACTATAAGTACCATTCCTAGTCTCCAATGCAACAACACTGAAATAAATAGATGTGGCTCTGGACTCTGTTTCCCCTTCAAATACAATATTCAAGCTGTTATATACTACCTCTTTCTGTTGAAATTACTAAACTGCCATCTGTCAGTGCCTTTGTCTCTGGAAAAAAGTACCCATCAAATAAAAGCAAAAAACTAGAAACACCAGACAAGCTGTATTTATATGTTTACTGTATTGCTGGTCATTTATAGCCACCCTTTAAAACAACTACTGCAGATATTGCCCTTTTCAAGTATATTTTACACTTAATTTTAAAGCAAGTTAAAGTAGCATATACAATTTTTTTTATTTTTTTATTTTTTTTATTTTTTTTTTTTTTTCACCAGAAAAATCTGTGTATAGCTTTTCTGCGACACTAATATATAAAAAAATACTTTTTGACATGCATGAGAAATGTTTCTGGATACTTTTTCATTCTATAGGAACTGTGCAATATCCTTCTTGTACCAGATAAGATAGAAAAACCCAGCACTAGCTAATAAAATAACATTGTGCCTGCTTATAGGAGAAGCTAAAGTCCAAAAAACTTGGACACTAGTGGTCACTGGGCCCTGAGTTGACTTCAACTGTAGCAAGTAATAAAGGCATAAATGCATCCTGGGCAAGACCTAGCCAGTAAAAGTGGCTTCTTTCTAATGGGCAGTTCCTGTTGGAGGCAATGCAACGAGTGGGTATAGGCTTACAACAGTTTAGACATAGGTTAAATGTACAGAATCCCTTAATAAATTTAGTACGTTTGCATTACAGCTTTGCATTAAATAATATCTCAGCAAACCATGGATACTGTTTCAAGGATATTTTGTGAACAAAATTTGAATATTGCCTGAAATATCAACTTGGTTAAAAACACAATAAGCCAAGCTGAGCAGAAATTCTTACTGTTCAAGAAAGAGCATAAGGTCAACATTCTTCTTAGGACAAACCCAGTCATTTATCTGAAGATTTTGGCAACCAGAATTAATTATCCATCTAGTTCTTCTCCTCCTCCTCTCACTATCAAGCTGGCACTTGCACTAAGCCTCAGAGCAACACTAACTGGTAGGAGAAATTCAGTGGTGAGGCACACACAAGTTCATAGGCTATCAGGCCATGTTCACTCTTCCTCAATTTTGATTTTGCTGCTCCCTTCCTTCACCTTTCATATCTCCACTAATACGGGCTTCTTCAGATAATCGTTTTAGCTCTATTGGTTCTTTCGTAGGAGTGCTAAAGAGGAAAGGAGTCTTTCCTTCCCATCTGAATTATACTAATTTACAAAAACTGGCTTTACTGCCTGCAACAACCACCAGGGATCATTCTTTACCCTTGCCACACTTTGTATTCTTCCACGTATAACAGACTTAGCCTGTGTATCCATCTTGTTCTTTCTTCAGAATATAATTATAGCATTTGGGGTCTGATCTTTTATTAATTCCAAGTATTAATTCAAATGCTTTCCTAGGCGCACCAGTTTTGTTACTCAAGGGATATCTGATTTACATATTCCCATAATTTCATTTCTGATTGCTAAATTCATCAACTTGCTTCAAAGCAGTTGATATTATAAACATAACAAGCCTTTCAGGAACTGATGTTCATTGCATACTTAATATTAACGTATTTTACTCAGTACAGCATGACATTTGCCAAATATAAATCAATATGTTTATTGGGAAATTCACTTCCGATGGAAAACACGTATCTTGACATCCTTGTGACTTTGCCTGAGCAATAATTCAAGAAACATTATATCTCTCTTTCTAGAGAAGTTTTATTTCATAAACTTGTTATAAACATAAACAAAAATATCTTGTTTACATTTCTTTTCCTCTACTGAAATATTTAATAGAGGTATGCAGTTTACTAGAGATTTGACCCATACAAAAAATATGAAGCAGGAGTGGGAAACTTTAAATTGTTTTACATATTCAGTCTCCGTAGGTCATGAATGCTGAGAGCATTTAATAACTCTCTGAACAAGGTTTCCACAAAGCAGTTCATGGGGGGGAAAAAAAGTTGTATTTCACTTACGTAAAGTTGCATGAGAGAGACACATATCAAATTACAAAAAAATCTATCAGACAATTTCTTACTTTCTAAAGATAATGTATCGTGCCTGCTTAATTTCACGTTTTAAAAATTTTAATATTTAAATAGTCATAGTGTTCCATGTTTAGAAAAGTCTAGAAACAGTGAAAACAGTGCCATTCAAAGCTCACAGCAATCACAGAAGACCCCATCACTATCTGTGGTACCATCTGAATACAAGAACAGTATGCCAATACTATATATATACAAAATACTCCAGTTAAAAATAAATATATAATAGTAAAATTATTCGATAACATAATTCATATTCTTATAATAATATAAGTATAGTGTCGCTCATTTTACCTTCTAAGATGCAGTTTATAGAAGACCACTATGTTTTACCAAGATTACTTTTATTTACAGAACTTTGTGGAGTTTCCTTTTCTATTCCCAGATTTCTATTCTTAAATTTTACACCAGCTTTCTACATTGGTTTATAGTTGCAATTGGCATATTTCAGTTTGTATTAAATTAATACTTTTAAAATAAGCAACTTATTTGTATACAGACGAAACTATCTGAGATGGTTTACATTTTTAATAAGTTTACGAAAGCCCATTATATGCCATCAAAGACCAGCTGAGAAAGGTGAATGTCTTCATTTTAACCCTTCAATTTTTTTTTTTTTTTTTTTTAAATTAGTGAGTTTTACTATAAAGAGTTTTGACTTCCAGTACATAACAGTTTCTTCCCAATATGAGTTTAAAAATGGGCTCAAATATGTGCATACTTTCATCTACTTATTTCATACTGCTTCTAAAATAATACAAGAAGAATGAACATATACACAAAAAAGTAACCAGAAATAATGTCATGCCAGAAATCTACTAAAAATTATGTCAGAATCAAAATTTATGTTCTGTATTGCAACTTTTTTCACAGCAGAAGAAAATTGTTATCAATCACAGAAGTTCGCATTCAAAATTAACATAGTGATTTCTAGCTGAAAATCTTTAGAATTGTCAGTCAATAAATCAGTAGAATACCACTTAAGTTCAATAAAACAAAATGTTCTAAACTGTTTAATAAAGTTAACAGCCTAATAAACTACTAAGATAAAGGAAAAACACCTTAAATAAAATGTACTT
This sequence comes from Excalfactoria chinensis, assembly GCF_039878825.1. Lineage (NCBI taxonomy): Eukaryota > Metazoa > Chordata > Aves > Galliformes > Phasianidae > Excalfactoria > Excalfactoria chinensis. Next base: position 109,087,621 of record NC_092825.1, on the reverse strand, counting down.
TGCAGCCTTCAAAACTGATCCAGCCCCTTAAAAAATGAGGATGGATCAAACTGTACTTTACAGTTTCAAAAAGCTTTGGGCAAATTAATCGGTATAGTTTACACAACAATTCTGACCAAACTACTCTAATTGCACATAATTATACTACATCTTTTCTAACATTTTGAACAAGTATATTTGTCCGATCCCTTATGACACTAAATGTTTAATATATGATATTATATCTTATCAGTTCCACAAAAGATTGGCTATGACATTCTAATCTTAACATCACAGAGCAAAATACACTTCGATATAAAATCCACTTCTCTGTTTTTCTGCAAAAACACTAGCAGCTAAATGATTGAGAAGGCATACCTTAGAGAATCCATCATGGTAAACACTTTTTCTGGGCATGGAAGAGAGAAAAATATGTGGTTCACTTTGATAGTTCATAAAAAGAGCTTGCAGAAGTTTACCTTGCAATAATTCATAATCTTTCCTTATTTAAAAACCTGATGTATGTATGCCAAAGGCTAAACATTTCTTCTTTCAGTCATATTTGAAATGTTGCTCAACTCCCATACAAGGTTGAAATTACAAAGAACAGATTTTATTGCCTCACCAAAATTAAGAAGCCATCAGCTCAGAAAGACCTCCCCTGCGACATCCCAGCAACCGCCCTACACACAGAACAAACATCTACACCTTGTAGCTATTTGCAACCTACTCAACTACCCTCCCATCTTGCAGTCTCTCATCTACTATAAGCTGCGATGGAAAAGACAAAAAAATCTGAATCATTCTGTGAGAATGGAACTACTGAAGCCTGTTTACAAACTGACAACTTTTTACCTTCCTTGACCTTTACACTTCATCTCTCCCACCACAACAGCCGCAGCCCTACCATCTCTCACCAGGCCAGGCTGAGTAAGTGTGTGATGTGCTGCTGGCCAAGATTCATTCACTCATTAGTTGGTGTGTTGCTCCAAACGAACACATTTAACTTTTGACCTCTGCTTGTCTGTTTCTCAGTGTCAGCACTGAATCATTTCCTACCCAGCTACTGAAATTCTAAGACTTGTAGGAACTTATTATTTTGAAATCACTACCTTCATTTCCAACTTGATTAAAACTGAATCACAAATTCAAAAATCATTACAGACCATGCTATGAGAGACAGACTGAATTAAATCTCATGAGCTCTATTTATGCAGAAAAACAGGCTAAAAACTCTGTCCCATTTCAGCAGTGTGGGAAAAAACAGAACCTGAGTGGAACACTCAGAGTTGAACTCAGGTCTTTGTTGTGTGTTCAGGTGGGCAGAAGACACTCATGTACACCTGGGGCTAACACTCTGGGAAGGAAGTGAGGGAAACAGCTCACCTGAAGTTCATATGCAATCTCATCATGGCTTTTCTGCTCTCCAGCCAGTGGGAGAGCTAAGGAAGATTTCTGTATAAAAATTTCCTACTTCAAGTTTACCGAAAGTCTTAATAACAAAATAAAATACTGTTATCAATCTGCCACCTGAAAATGACTCAGTCTTAATTATCAGATCCGTGGTTCTCAAATGCATACATTTGAATTAAAGTGTTTTCTTGTCATTAATTACCATATCAGAAAACAGCAAATAACATGAAAGAGATGTAAGTAGTATTTCTTTGCATAAACTTGGGTAGAAAGTGAAGAAAAATACAGTCCTTTTCTGGCTGATGAACAAATCAACTACAATGCATGAGATCAGAACCCAGACAGAAAATGAAAAAAAGGGTATAATTTAAGAGGAAAACAAAGTCTATTGTTGTTGCCAAAACCCTACAACCCAGATTTTCTTTGTTTTTGCCTTCACATAGTTGAGAATATCCTAAACACATACTTATTTCTTTGAGAACTAGTCTAGAAGCATGTGTGGAGTCCCACACATCATGAAAGATATGCTCTAAATCTTGATTACTTCCCTTGCCCTTTTTAAGTGCACTGCTGCTTGTCAAACTAAAATCTCCATAATATGAAAATGCATTATGAATGTAACGTTGGCCATCAAATAGGATGAAAGTTGTGGTGATTTCTGGTCAGAAGAGAAACAATTATCTGCAAAATGGAGATAAGAGGAGCCAAAATTCACTGAAGTCCTTCACAGTTTCTTTTATGTGAATCTAAGCATTCACAAGACAGAATAGAGGGTAAGATTTTATTTATTTAGAGCCTTTTCCTTATTCTAGACTCTGTTTTCAGGACTAGAAAGAATCATGTCAAGTACAAACAATGACGAAAAGCAAGTTTCTCAACTTTCCCAATTCTTGATACTGCACTAAAGTAATGTATTTGTCCAGAGAAAATCCACAAGGACTGAAGTTACATAATTCATTCTTTTACTGGTGAATCAACAAGATATCTATCTGTCTGGGTAAATAACCACACAGGAGTGATGGCATGAGGATGCTTCCCAGAGGGTTGTCAGTGATAACATGCACAACGCAATGGGACTTTAAATGAGAGTACAGCTTCTGTAAGTAATGTACACTCTTCAAGATACTCTAGAGATGCCAGGAAACACAATTTCTTTAGACAGTGATTGTGCTTAAAATACTGTGTTTTTTGTTTTGTTTTGTTTGTTTGTTTGCAGTGTACATTACCTCCATTAGAAACTTAAGTCAGGCAAAACAAAATGCTTCAAGGGGAATGCACTGAACACTAAACAAAGAACATGGTAAGAAATAAATCTATAAATAGAAATCAATATTTCAGAAAACTACCCCAAACCAAGAAGAGCGTTGTTGCTGTTTTGTTGTTTGAAACTGCTAATTATAATTCATTTGTGCAATTTCTAAGAGAAGATGGGAACTTCTGCTCACAGAAATACACATTCTGTTACAGGTCCCTCACTTACAGGCCCCATTGTGTTTGGGGTAATTGAAATCACTAGTTCAACTTGCTTTTTGGAAGCAGAGTAAATGCAATGCAATTCAGTTTTCATTATAACAAGAAGACGTGAACTATTTTTTTACTCCTTGAAAACATTTTGGGGTTTGAAACATATGAATAAATATGAATTAGTGAGAGCTTAGTTTAAGACAAGAAGTTATCTTCAGTTCAAAATACAAAGAATACATTGAATTATAAAATCATAACTCTCCTTCCCGCTTTTAAATACTACCATCTCTTCTATATCTCATCTGCATTTTATCTGTTCAGCAGGAGGGAAGAATCTTCCCCAGGAAAATAAGAACACATCTTCATGAGACATAAATGCATTGTGGCACAATCATCCCCTTTCATGAACTACCTTGGACCTCAGCCTTGTGAAGATTTGAGACCTCTCTTTCTGAAAAGACACTGCAGTTGGAGTACAGAGCTAAAAATAGCATGTAAATAAATCAGGCTTTAAAAATGAACCATTCTTTCCATTGATCTCTGAGAAAATTCCAGATGTAGCAAAGAACAAAAAACTAGGGCACAGATTAAAAGCGAACCTTTTTCCCACTCGTGACTCATGGTGTTAACACATAAGCAGGCCTATTTCCTACTCTTGGGAAGGCAGCTAAAGTATATTTGTACTGCTTTCTCATTTGCATTACTAGTTTCCACCAAATATGTTAATGTGTTTTATAGAATAGTATATAGTTCTGGTGCTTAAGCTACATTTAAAGAAATTTACCATTACTTATTTAGAAACAATATAGTATACTGTATATGCATTCCCTTTTAAAACAGCAACAAAAAGATACTTTGCTTTGCTATTCTTATTCCTTCACCGATGCCCTTGTAATAGCAAATTTCTGACATTTTCCTTTCCTTCTTATCTTCACTGATCTATTTGCAAAAGCTTTTTACCAACACTGATTGTATTTTTTTGAATTCTCGACTGCTAAATGAAATGACACAGCAGTACACTTGACTCAAGTCCAGCAAATGAGTCTTACTCATATACTCAGTGCATGCTTGAAAACATCATACTGCTCTTTTGTACCGATGTGAGAAAGCATTTGTAACAAAGTCCTGTATCTGAATTTGGAATCATAAGGATTTTGGAATCATAAGGATTTCACAGTTATACTGATATTAATATCTTTCTCCTGGAGATTATGAATGCATATGACTCAGAAATCAGAACATCTCAAGCTCATGTTGAAGTGAGGCCACCACAAAGAGGAAACAGGATGATTTTTAACTTTGTTGGCAGCTTCTGGTTATCTTTATTTCAGTTTTAAGCTCTTAAGCAATTTAATAACAAGATTCAGCTTTCTGTCCCTACATAACTGCCATCATGTTTATTCAGTTAGCCACACTTCTAAAGAAATAAACAAAGTACATACTTTTTAAGCACTCTTTTAACTTGGAGATACTTTTCACCTCCTTCTGTTAAAGACATCCATTACACTTTGACTTTATGTCGGTCACCTCTCAGAGACATTCCCATTCGTTTTTCTACCTTTCACTATATAGCCAGCATAAAGTTGTTTCCTGAAAAGCAGCCTCAAACTTACCAGTATTATTTAAAAAAACACTGAGATTAGCTAGCATCAGTAGTCCTTCATAGAAGCACAGTCCCTTAGCAGGTGATTATAAATCTGCCTGCAGATGTTCAAGGCGAGACAGAGTTTAAAGACTGAGGTAATTACCTACCCCTTAACTGCACTCACAGCTTCACTGCAGGAGGAGGAGGAGACTGCTGTTAATTATGACAGAAATGTTTCTCCTCCACAAAAATAAAAATAATAATAAAAAAAATAATAATCTATGCTTAGGTGTGTGGAACATCACCCTTCACCCTTACAGGGGCTGTAAGTGATGAGCTTGTTTTGTTTCCATCACGTTTCCTTTTATTTTTTTCCGAACTACCTGGGAAAAAAAAATTGCATCACAGACTTGATATGAAGACTACCAATTTAGAGAGCATTAACCAATTCAGATTGAAAATAAAACCATAAACAAATTTCAGAAAGTTCCACAAGTCTGAAAAACAAATTACCAACATTTTAGAATTACCTTTATTTTCTTTCCACTTCCTATTTGCAGCTGAAATATGGCCTATGTGAAAACAGAGGCCCTTGACAAAGTAGGGGCACTAGAGAGAACCCACATTTGGTCTCGAAAGCCGGCATTATACAATACTTCACACCACTGTCATCTATTTTCAACATAAAGGCACTAGTTGTGCCAGGTACAGCTTAGAGCTCAAGGGAGCTAAGGAGGATTTTCATGAAACCTGAGTGACAGAAATAAATAAAAAAAAAATAAAAAAATAAAAATAAAATAGAGAATAGCAGGGGGAAAAAATAATAATAATAAAAAAAAGCAGCCCTATTAATATTATGCTTTGGAGTACAGCTGCTTCAAATGACAGTCTGATTTATGGCAGAGGAAATAAAAAGGTAACACTCATTCATTCATTCCCTCAATCCAGACCAAAGAACTTGGTTACACAAAGTGACTGCAATCCATATTAAGTATGAATGTGGTTAAACCTCCAGATTAACCCACAAGGCAGCTGCAACAATTGTTGTCACACAGTGCAAAGAATTGCAAATGGGCTGGCTCCAGTGTGAAGCGTTGACTGCTCAGAGCTGCCCAAACTACCTCCTATCATATCAGTTCCTCTGTGTAGGTGGTTCTGCAAAGACTCATCAGGGAGCAGATGCATATATTCAGGAGAAATGCTCACCATTCATACCTTGTAGGTTATCTGAAAATTAAGACTCACTTAAGAGCGAATTCAGTTGTCAGAGAAAAAGAGTACAAAATGTCAGAGCGTTTTCCCAGATCTTTGTTGTTCTCCCTCTGAGATGAGCCCATCTGGAAAATTCTCCATCTAGTTTTTATTTTTACATGATTATGCAGGAGAGGCACAGCATCATCTTTTCTCATTAAGAAATAAAACATTTGCATGAGGGTTTTGGAGTAAAATGCTACCTATTCATCATAATTTCAGAAACTCCTGACAGCACTGCAAAGCTAGTGCGCTGCAAAGTTTCACATCTAATAGGTAGCTCCAGCTTCAGTAGGAAGGGGAGTGCTGAGATTTTATTGTAAAGGAAACTGATTTCAGGCTGGTTACATGATGAAAATAGTTTTTACAAACTTTACATAAAAATAAGACATAACCACATGGGGATCCAGATAACTTTAAAGAGAAGCTTCTTAGAGAAGTAAGTTTGACTGCCAGGATGAAAATAAAAGCAATTTTCAACTTTGTCTTCAGCATGTTTTGGGAAGGAGATGCTTCCATATTCAATTATTTGTCATATACTGACTTCGCTACAGAAATGTCCAACAGTTCCAACAAGGAGAGCAACCCAAATGTTTAATCATTATGAAAAACACAGTACCTTGACCTTGTATTCTAGAGTTAAATGGAGTGGCATTATAAAAATTAAATTGGTTCTTGCTCATTTCCATACTATCCTTTAAAAGCCTTGCTTAGCCTGGAGTCTATGTCCTATTTCTTTATCTTTCCTGATGACCCCTCATGCCTGCAAGTTAGCTCGTTTTTCTCTGCTGAAGACTGCACCCTACCGCTGCATGTGCTCTAAAATTTCCATTAGAATCTAGGGCATCATCACTCATTCTTATCTGCAGCAGGCTGCTGAACAGTGTGATACCAGCAACTGCATGAGAACTAGTCTCAAAGGGCAATATAGTCATACACATCACCATCCAGTATGGAAAAGAATTCTACCTGCATAATATCGCATAGAATACACTGAGAATCTTAAAACTCTGGGTCTGGCATTCAACAGAGTTATTAACTCCTTTGCAACAGCAAGCTTTACTTAAAAAGAAATTTACCTGTAGGTAATTAGCTTTTCGAAGAACATTTTTTTAATTAAGTCCACTGCACAATTAAATGATTTATGTCATCAGCTATTGAATGTTCACTGGTTAAAGCATTATTATTTTAAATAAGTACATTACAGACACCTGAGGGTATTTACACTTGTTTATGCAGTTAACCTTTGGCTTTCTAAGTCCTTCTTCTTCTAGTAGATTCTTAAGTTACTTTAACTCCCAAACTACACAGATACCTTTCATAAGTGTCGTGTAAGTTATCTGTGCTCTTTCTTTTCATTTTTTCTACTTTAAAAGCATTCATGTATATATGAATAGATGTGCATGCATACTTAACTGAGTATACATAATCATATATTCTATAGACTATGTGCTTATATAAGTACACATTCTACAATACTTCAGATGAATTTCAATCTTACTGTGCTATTTGGTAGTTTTTCACCTGTCATAACTGTCATCTCCATCCCTCCTTTTACAGCATGACTTTTTTTGTACCCTGAGCACAGGCTATTACATGCTTTGAATTCACAGAACAATAGTATAAATCTATAACATGAAATCACTGCCCTGTATATCCATGTATAGCATTGAAAAGAGGGCTGATCTGTTCATAGACGTTGTCAAGATAGACTGCAGTGATCGGTATCATAGTGGTTGAAACACCCTGTTGGCTAGTGCTGTGTGACTCAATAGACAGATTTGCTATTGTCCACACAAGAGAATTTCTGACTGCCATTGGATCAGCATCAGTGTTTCAGCAAGCTCTGCCTGAGAGGACTTGCTATTGGTAATCACTGATACAAAAGAGCAACTATAAGAAACTGAAGATTGGATTGCTGGCTTCATTGATCTGCTTTGGCCATCCATTTTTTAAATAATATCTATTTTGTTGCTACAAGCTTTTTTACGTTCTTTCCAGTTGCCACCATCAGCCAAGTCTTTCTGATGTGCAACACAAGTAGATTTATATTTTGTCCCCAGATAGGGCAAACACAGCAATGCTCTCACTACTGCATGTTAAAGTATACATCAGCTGAACACCTACGCTTCTCTGGTTCAATGAATGTATACACTTACTGAGAACAGAAAAATCCATTCATGACTTCAGCAGATTTTTCTTTTTATGTTATTTTTTTGGACTCTTTCATGCATACCTACAACACCACACAGCAAAATTCTGAATTATCCCCAAAAAGATGTATAGATGGGAGAGCTTGTGTCTATCTATGTACTATCTGTGTACTAACATCAAAACACAGCTAATACAGACTATACTTACTGTCTACCCTGAAACTAGATATATTTATAGTTGCTAGACCATCTTTGCAGTAGGTTTGTGTTAACTTTTTTTTTTTTTTTTTTTTTTTTTAGCTATTTTTTAAGTAGGACAGTTCATGATGGACTATAATTAACTAGGTTGGACATTCCCAAACTAGCATTCTAAGCACACTTTCTGTTGAGCAAATGAAGGCAAAAGAACCTTCCACTGGCTGCCATAAGCAGCAGATCATAGAATATGGGAACTTTTCTACTTAGCAGGGTAACAGCATATTAGAAGAGTAGATGAGGAAAACATAATAATAACAGAGCTTAAAGCCTTCATCGATGCCAAGACTTACTGAGGCAGCAAAATACTGTCTTCTATTGACCAAAACATAGCACTAACAGAATCCAATAAGAATTAATTTAATTTAACTAGGAATGCACCTACAGTGTGGCTTTCTGCAACACAACAAGGAACATAAGATTCTCTCACTGCTTTCAGCAAGCTTCCCACACAAAGTACATATTTCCTTACTGGTTCCACAATATGCAAGCCTTATGAACCATATGTGGGTCAAACAGTGTCCACATGACAACAGTATAATCATTGCATTCATATTTTTGCATATGAGTTACATGTGGAAGTTGCAGGACAAAATAGAGAGGAACAGCATATATACATGGCTTCATCCTGATACCCAGAAAAGATAAAAGAGTTACAAATGTCAAAACATTCTTGGAAATGATTTCAAAAGACATCACTGAAAAACATAACAGGCTCACAGACTTTTATGTTAGGAGACTTAACCTTTAATTATAACCTGTCCCTTACTCCCATCTGCTTTACAGGAAGACACTTTAAGGAAAACAAGTTTTTCTTTTGAAAAAAGAAAAAAAATAGTGGATATGTAGACTATAAGGCAAACAATCAAAACAGCATGAAGAGCCAAACCATCTTCAAATTATATTCAAAAGACACAATATTGTTCATTATTTTATTCTGTTGTCATAGGAAAACACATTACTATTTGTTATTTAGCTTAATTATACTCAAAAATATCAATTTCAAATGCATAAAAACAATGTCCCAGAATATTTTAAGGAGTATTTAAATTTATCACATCACCTAATTTGATAGCAGTGCTAAAGCTGAATTCTATAGCAAGATGACCAAGTTTTATAACTGAAATGTATATTGTATCAAGGGCAATATACAACACTGACAAAGTACTAAAACCATCTTTTTCAGAACTCAAACATCCAAGTGAATACCTTGAAAAGCCTAAAAGAGCAGGAGAGGGATGTGTTCACCCAAAGATTCGAAGTGATACAGTGTAAAATGAGAGACAGCATGAGCTGCTAATCACTACTGATAAGAAAACTTAAGTCTTCATGATAACGAGGCTGAAAGAAAATTGCTGGCAGCATCATGATGGCTAAATAAAATGGTATTTAAATACTTGCAGTCGAACAAACCCATTATACATACATGCATATTATATATACGTGTAGCATTATTATCTATTTACTAATTCCTTGGGAATGGAATTGTCTCTCACAGTATCTGTTAAAGACCAAACGTCATTTTTTTAGCATGTAGATTAAAAATGCCACATAAGCACTAACACATTACTATTATCATAACTAATCAGAAATATATCTTAAAGTTGTGTACATCATATATTCTGTAAGATAATATATTTTTAACCCATTGAGAGACAGAGCTCAATTTCTGCCCCGGTCTCATTTAACACTAAAGAATTTTTAAGACCCTTTGGTAAAGAATCAAGAATTATTTACAGAAATATATGCTGGGATATGAGTGTGCTCTGTAACTTACTCTAGCTAGGAACTGGTCCTGTTCTCAAAATGCTACACTGCTTAGTTTGTCACCTTACAAACCACCCTGGATGAAGAAGTTCACTGCACATAGGTTTTTCTTTCTTTCTTTCTTCCCCCCCCCCCCCCCCCCTCCATTTTTGAGGTTTATGATGGTGGTTATTAGTATTCCAGAATAAGAAGAGTGGCTATATTCCTATTTGTCCCCTTTGATAAAAGTGGTTTACAAGACATTTTTATTTTACTAGTTTATTCTTGCACAAATGGGAAACCAAAAAAGCTTTTGCCCCATGATGAATTTATTTTAGAGATCTTATATTCACTTAAAGTAACGTATCAAATCCAGCTTCTCAACACAGGCATTTACCAATAAATACACATTCAAAGATTAACACTTTAACAAATAGCTGCCTATGCAAACATCTTTTCTGAGTTTCATAAGGAATAGAAATGTATGTGATTATGTCTTCTTTACAGTCAACCATCAATCATCACTTTGCTACATATAATTTGAGTGCACTGGCCAATTTTAACTGGATGAGAGAAAACATCTACAAAGATGATTCAGCTCTTGCCTATATTCAAAATGTCAGTAGCATCTAAGAAGAGGACAGTCTAAAACAGTGTTTCCCAAGAGAAACAGAATGAAACCTGAGATCTATAATTCTACAGCCTGTGGTACTGGTAGCTCACTCATTCAGTCTTGCTCAACTAGCACATAATGGCAGCTCAGGCTTCCTCTTGGCCTTCCCATTGTTTCTGGGGACAAGTACCAAATCCAGAGTGTTTTCAAGAGTAGATATTTTGCAAGAAATAAATTGCAGGAGATTTTATTTAAGAGATGAGGTCTATGTTGAAAAGAAGTGCAGGAAAGTTTGCTCCATGACTTGTACTACTCATGACCTGCTTGTTTATGCTTTGAATGTTTAATTTCAATTATGTTACTTTGTTGTTTATGCATAGGATATACTATGATGACTTTTTTTTAAAGAATTTGTTGTTTCCATACAAAAATATTTGTTTAGAAGATTAAGAATAGAACTTGAACACATTAAAAAACAAACAAACAAACATAAGAATTAGAAAAAAATATTCTATTTGCATAACTACTGCCTCAATAAGAAAAATAATTAAGGAATACATTACGCTGCCATTTTAAAACATAGTATTAAGTACAAAGAATCGTAGCAACAAAGCTTCACAGCTTATTTTGCTGTGAAAGATCTAAGTACACTACAACTACCTAGGTACTGCTAGGTCCGGAGGATTCTATAAGCCTCTGAGGATCCCCTGCACAGCTGCTGTGTAAGACTTTTGAATGTCTTGTGATGAACTTCAGGTTTTCTACATTTGCATGGAGCAGAAAAAAGGTGAGCAAGTTTCCAGAATAAATCAGTCCAGGAAGGTTTTTAGCCTGTTCTACGAAAATTTCCTACTGCCCATTTAATCACATCCAAATGCAATGTTTTCCTTTGAATGGATATAAGGGATTTGCTTTGATGGCCATCTTTACTCCATAAAAACAGAAACAGAAAAATGTAGGTATAATTAAGAGAATTTTTAAAGCTTTGATTTCATTTTGCTTGATAGGATGTTATGGAGTTTGTTCAAGATAAGGCATAAAGTTTTGTAAATATGTTCCATGCTATTTCACTTTTGAATGATAACTCATTTTGCAAAGAAATTGTGATATGTAAGGAACAAAAACAAACCTTTGAAAAAATGTTAAACAGTAAGAGTTTTTGATGCTTTCTTAAAGAAAATGGAATATACATAGGCCATCCTGAAAATAATTCCTCTTATTTAATTCCATGGAAACTACAACCAAAACTACAACCAATAAAGAGCACAATAGCATTGTCTGACAGAGCAATTTCTCAGCTACAAAATGCTATTTTTCAACCACCACCACATCTATGCATTTTCACCAGCAATGAACAAGATTCTGTTTGCTGTACTCGTAATAGTCTGCACTAGCAGAGATGACTCACTGTTGCTATCAGCACTGCTGAAATGCACCATCCATCCCTTACTGTGGACACATCCTCTGCTTGGTCTCTATAAACTTGCAGCAAGCATCACCAAATGTCAGTGGGTGCCATTTTTTGCCTGCATGGAAGAGTTCAGTGACACACCTTTGCTTCATCTGCATTTCCGTGTCAGATGTTTTTTCAGACTGCCCCTCTGCTGCCACCTGCCACACAGCAACGAAACATAATGGAATATTGGTGGGAAGGCTCAACCCCTATTGCCACACCACTGCCATCTGCCTCTGGAATAGTGGGACAACATAATCAAATGGGAGGTATTACTTTCAGAACAGCCCTTGTCTATGAAGACATGACTAGCTTATCGAAGCAATCAATGTCAGCATGCATTAAAAGCTATGTTTGTTATCATGCTATTTTATATTACTATTGTATTTTGTATTATGAAATACTTAAGAATGCAGTGTGCTTATGAATGTGTTGGCACTTAAAAAAAAAAAAAAAAGAATGATTTTAGAAGCATGGATTTTCACAATTGTAGGTAAATAAAATTCATACACATCCATTTATGGTTTTACTTTTAAATTCCTTCTTTAAAATATGGATGTAGAAACAGAAGTCTTCACCATGTAATCACTACTTTGGTTTACTTAGTCTGGTAGCTTTCCTCTTGCAGCTTCTATTCTCCAAGTATTTAGAAATTAAAAATACATAATAATACATATGAATACATAATACATATGAAAAAACAGATGCTCCATATTAATAATGTGCCCCTTCAACTGTCAGGGATAAGCAGTTTACATGCTGGAACGTCTCATTTGTTCTGATATTTTAATTAATACTATTTTGAATAATAATAATACTGATTTTGGAATTAATACTATTTATCTAAATCATACATTTTAACATGATCTCCTACAACAAGAAATACCACAGACTGAGTGGAAGCATTTTAAATTGAATCTATAAATATATCACTTTTTGGTTTTGTGTCTATCCTGTCCCATATTAGAACAAGCTGTAGGTAGAGCCCAACCAGTATGCTTTGTTTTTCTTCCATTACAGTAATAAAATAAAATAAAAAAATCCAGTTATCTTTATCTCTGCTGTTTCTTGTCTTAGTTAATGTTTTGTAACTCGTAGTGCAAAAACTATGCCACATTCAGTAGCTTTTTGTTCTGCTTTCTGGATTACATCAGTCTGAAATGAGATAAATTTTAGGGAAAGAAAAAAAAAAAAAAAACAATCAACTGGGCACATCTTAATCAGTGAGGATATAAAATAACCAATTGTGATATTCTATCAATTTCACCACACCCAAGAATCTTCAGCCCCCAGGAAACATTACAGCATCTTCCCCCAGGAGCTTCATCAATGTATGAAAACGGAGTTACACAAACCACTTTCTGCATTTGAATTAGCAGCTTAATTGAACCTCTCTGTTCATTTCTACCCCATGCTGCTTTTTATGCGCAGAGGTTTTCTTGGCTATTTTTAATCCTGAAAAATGTTCCTATTCAGTTCACTGTGTGGCAGCGTAACCTTTTACATCAGCACAGCTGAAGGGGCACCAGAAAGCTGGAGATAGCTGAGGATGGATGAGGGACACTTTATACTACTGACACTGCCTGAAGAATACCTGAGAACTAATTTAGATGGCAGTTTTTCATGTATTCCAGCACACTCCTTAACAAAACACCCACACTAAGATTCTAAGTCCTATAGGTCCACACACAAGCACTCTCTCTCTTGCCATTCTTTTATTCCATACAATGGCTGTTCCATCTTCCAGCTGCACAGAGTCCTTGGAGGAAAATCAGAAAAAAATACTGTATTCAGAAATAGTATCAAGGGCACAAGCAGCAGCATATTGCACAGCCCTTACATCCCCAATGTATCTTCCCCAGGACAGCAGCAAAAGGGATCAGTTAGTACCAAACCTTTGTTAACAAGAGGTCTGCTTCACAGCAGGTGTTCCTGCAGCACACTCAAGGTTATGATTTCTGCTTAGAACATCTGAGATCCACAGTGAGTACGGTTACAAAGCTCTCTGTAGTGTCTTTCTTTCTCTGTGGAAAATTCCTGATGTTTGTCAAGAGGAAGGAGCATTTGTTTTGACAGCTTAGCAAGCAAAGACCCATTAGTCAAAATGAAGCACCTCTGTCTAAGAAATTAAATACTGCATGCCAGTAAAACATTGGTGGAAGTCCATAGAAGCTTGGCTATTTATTCCATTAATGTAACCATTTCACAAAAAACATCTGTTACTCAGAGGATGGCCTTTTCCCTTGCACTGTAACAATCAGATACAGAAATCCGTATGGGCTTAATTCATTGTTAGTGAAAAACCTTATAAAAGCTTTCAAAATGCTAATATATATATTCTGCAACCTTCTGTATGACGCATATATGAACTGTCTTCACCTAATAATCACTGATGCTTCATAGAGAAAAATGAACTATTAACCTGGCTACAAGCGGAAAATAAATTACATAAACATGCTTAATGCAGTTTTAAACATCAGGTTTGAACTTCACTCTCATACAGCTACCAAAGTACTTTTGAGATTCAAAATTAAACATACAAACAAATCATGCCTCTTGATATTCCAGGCTATAAGAAAACTTACTTGGAAGCCGATTTTGAATCTCTTTTAATCTAAATGCAAAGCCAGAATGACTACACTGAAAGTTCAAAATAAATACAATGTGCTACACAATGTGTTTGAAAATTAATTATTTGGACTACAGACATTGTGAGGATTTCTTTTGCTTTTGGAAGTAAAAGGCTGAGACCTTCAAAGAAACTTACAGGCATGAAAAGTACAATTTATCCACTGATATCTTGCTTCTTACAGAAGCCCCATACTCAAGAGAGTTAAAAAAACTAACAACAACAAAACCCACCACCTATCCTTTATAAAAGTTTTCCTCTGCTTGTAATACTTGTAGAGTTTGTGACATTCTTAATCTGTTACAATTTTAATGAAAAAAAAAAATAAAAAAATAATGCCACCTTCAAGTAACTTCAGAATCTGGGGGATATAATTTGGTAATGAAGAATGAAACCTAGTCAAACTAGAGACCATAATAAATATTCAGAAGGGCTGAGAATACATGGATGAAAAAAGTACTGGGAAATACTGAAAAAAAAGCTATCCATCTTTTTTTACTACATGGGCTGTTTTCTTTAATTTTCTTATTAGTTCCCTGTTAGGACTTATTTAAGGAGGAAAAGTTTTGGTCGTTGTTGGACGAAACAGAGAGTGGAAAAGAATAAACCAAGCCTCAGGGAAGGAGAATGGAGAAAGTGAACCTCATTCAGTTTCTTTAATGTTTGCCTTCACAGACAATAAGGACACATTTTGATTTAAATAAAAAGAAAAAAAAAAAAAACGAAAAAAAAAAACAATGATTCTAGATCTTTGTGGATAGAATTACAATCAAGTTAATGGTTCCCTCACCTGAGCACCACAAATAATCCGTCTTCTTGGAATCAGAACCCGTCCCTGAGATTTTTCCATCACTTTTTTTCCCACAAACAAACTAGTGTAAATATATAAAACATATCTTTCCAAAATAAAAGTCACATTACACAACAATACATGTGTCAATTTTAACAGTTGATTCCCTTTTTATATTCTTCTACAGTCTTATTTATGGATTTTCAGTTGTTGATTAGTATCTTAAATCCCTATCTCAATTGTATTACTAAGCTACTGCATTCTGGTTTTCAAAAACCCAGAGCAATTTGACGACTTTTCCTCTTCCATACAGAATGAAAAGAGTCTTATACAAGTGGCACTATGTGAAGGTGTCTGTGGAAAGAACTTTAAACATCACCTGAATGCAAAGAGTCTCATGGGGAAAAATTTGAAAGAATTCTCAAACCATGAAGAGCAAGGTACTCTCAGAGGAGAGTACTCCAGTTTCAGCTCCTTCCCTAGTAATGGAATAGGGGAGAAAAAAGAAAAGAACTGGAAGTATTTGCTTGATTTTCTTAGCTCCTCCCACATCATATCTCATCCTATCAACCTTACTCCTGCTATTATAAGAATGAAATCTGGCTCTAGTTCACTCTGATAACAGTTTTCAATGCTTTGTCCCTGTTAGTCCTGTCACCTTAAATTTGGTGATGTTCATGCTGTAGTGAAGCATTTTTGGTTGGCTCCTCTAGGCTGGAATTAGCCTGCAGACATCCAACAGAAGAGCTCAAAGCTCTTTTCCATGGGTATGTCCAGAAACTAAACATTAGATTCTTCCAACCACCCTCCTTAAAAAACAAACAAAACACAAACAAACAAAAAAAAACCAATAATATACTTATTTTACCCTTTTGCACATTTTTCAACTCTTTAAAGAACTATTCAGAACATGATCTATTCGAACGCAGGCCCACAACACATACCAAGACCATTAAAAAGGAACAAAGCAAACCAGCAAGAAGACCTACCATTCTCAGGCATATTTTTTTCAACCAAACACTATCTTGGACAGTTACTGACACTATATATACATTGGTGATCAGACTGAAGCTTTTAAATGCTTCAGTTTCAGCTGTTGTCCTAAATCCCTGAAGCAGAACATCCATTAGTGAAAGTTTCAGAAAACAAGTGTACAGAAATGAAAGTGCGGGCTCCTGAACTGAGAGCTAGAAAACACCCAGTCATGCTCCTTTCCCAGCAGAAAGTAGTAACAACCCACTCCAATCCTTGCTGACAAGAACAACTGGCAGTACAATTTTCCAGTAATGTTTCCAGCAGTGGCAAAAAATAACAAACTTTTTCTTCAACTAAGGTCATATAAGCCATTCAGTAGACTACCCATCCCCCTTCTCAGCAGGCAAGGATAAACAAACCCGGGTTACAACCTGACAAGGCCAAACAGACCATAGTCTCCCTGCAGGGGGACACAAACAGAATAATTCCCTTCAGGTCTTAGGACAATTAACAAGTACAGTTCTTCTCCATTACAGAGAAGAATCAGGAAACAAAGCAGCCTCAAACCCTACCACGGGCTGTGCATCACAGCTTCAGTGCAGACAAGCCCCAAGTTTTGTACACTACAGAAAAGGAAGTCTGATTGCTTTCTACAAGGCTGACAGCAGCAGTAGCACCTTTCTTTATAAGAAGGAAATGCAGTCCATCCCACCAAAAAAGCCTGCTCTGCATATCCATTTCACAGGCTCTGTCTTCTTAGACAAGCAGCTGCCTGCCACAGCTTGACAAAGCTATACTGAGTGAAACCTGCACATCTACAAAACATCGTAGCACTTTATAAAGGTGTAACAAAAAACAGTTGACATAATTTGTTCATGAAGATGAGCCATGAGAATCTGACAATGATTGAATTTAATGCATATCTACTCTTTTGCAACACGCTCAGAAAATGAATGTTAGTCAAGGTATGTCCTCACTTTTGCTCTGATTTTTTTTTTTTTTTTTTTTTTTTTTTTTTTTTTTTTGTAACTGATTTTTTTATGCTGCTAAAATCCTCTTGAGGATTCTCCTAGAGATACAAACACAAACTCTTTGAAGAACTGTGAACCAGATTCCATCACTTCTCATGTCACAAGAAATAATGATTTACAATGACAGTACAATACCTTTACCTCTTTCTAACAACGATTTATATCAGCACATAAATTAATTACAACAATCTACCAAGATGAGCATTTTTCTCAAACTATAGCATCAATTTGGTGGTACAACACACCAAAACAGAACATCATTTAATTCACTGACATGTACTTAAATCATTAGTGATGATACAAAGTTGGGAGGGTTGGTTGACACACCTGAAGG
Organism: Excalfactoria chinensis; assembly: GCF_039878825.1. Classification (NCBI taxonomy): domain Eukaryota; kingdom Metazoa; phylum Chordata; class Aves; order Galliformes; family Phasianidae; genus Excalfactoria; species Excalfactoria chinensis. Next base: position 109,069,950 of record NC_092825.1, on the reverse strand, counting down.
CTGTGCTGCCATTCAGCAAGACCTGGACAGGCTGGAGAGCTGGGCAGTAAGAAACTGGATGAGGTTTAACAAAAGCAAGTGTAGAGTCTTGCACCTAGGAAGAAATAATTGCATGAACCAGTACAGGCTGGGGGAAGACCTGCTGGAGAGGAGCTCTGCTGAGAGGGACCTGAGTGTCCTGGTGGACGACAGGTTGGCCATGAGCCAGCAGTGTGCCCTTGTAGCCAAAAAGGCCAATGGCATACTGGGGTGCATAACAAAGAGCGTGGCCAAGGGAGGTGATCCTCTCTGCCCTGGTGAGGCCTCATCTGGAATACTGTGTCCAGTTCTGGGCTCCCCAGTACAAAAAAGACAGGGATCTCTTGGAAAGAGTCCAGCAGAGGGCCACAAAGATGGTGAAGGGCCTGAAACATCTCCCCTATGAAGAAAGGCAAAAGCCTTGAGAAAAGAAGACTGAGAGGGGACTTGATCCAGGTTTATAAATACCTGAGGTGTGGGGGCCATAGTGGCGAGGCTGGTCTCTTTTCAGTAGTGCATGGGGACAGGACTAGGGGAAATGGGCTGAAACTTCAGCATAGGAAGTTCCGCACGAATGTGCGCAAGAACTTTACAGTGAGGGTGACAGAGCACTGAAACAGGCTGCCCAGGGAGGTGGTAGAGTCTCCTTCTCTGGAGATATTCAAGACCAGCCTGGATGCCTACCTGTGTGACATGGTGTAGGGAGCCTGCTTTGGCAAGGGGGTTGGACTCGATCTCTAAAGGTCCCTTCCAACCCCTACAATTCTGTGATTCCCTCCAAAATGAAATAATGTCAAAAATAGTGTTCTTATATTTTAATGAAAATCTATTATCCAAAGATGAAACTATCTCCACAAGCACCTGTGCTACTCAGCTCGATAAATAATTGAGTTTAGCTTTGCCACTTCTCCTCAATCTCTAGTACATCTGCTCTAATGACAGAAGGGAGATCCAAGGACAGAGGAAAGACAAGAAAGCCTTTAATACTGAACTACAAAGTATATGAAATAAGGTCAAGAAAAATAGTACGTGCATTGTCAACATCTAGCAAATAGCTGTGACAAACAGCTATCAAAAAAAAAAAAAAAATTGCTTGTAAGCAGTAACTGTGAATGTTTGGCATCATACCTGGAATCCACCATGCAGCCTTGATCATTTGTTGCCTTCAAAATAAGCAAACCAACAATTTCAAAAAGTGTTTTGGAAACACATTACACTATTGCAGTAATTTTTCAGTTTGTCCAACACACCTGTCCATTTAAATAATGTTAAGGTATCTGTAAATAAAACCTTAAAAGCTCATCTCTAGCTTATTTCAACAGAAACCTGCACCATGCAAGAGCAAGCTAATTCTTGTGACAATGCATCCTCTACTAATTATATATAAGTTTCAGTCATGTTTCTTTTACTCAGAACTTAACAGTGCGTTAAACATATTTAAAGAGCAAAATGCTTGCTGTATAAATCTACTAAGCAAGTAATGCTAGTTCACTAATTCACAAGTTAGCTACCATAGACTTGAAAAATACAGCTTTAGAAGACAAGTAGCCTTTTCCTATGATTTTTGAACAGTTCTTTTAGTCATTAAAATGATCTGTGAGTAAACTTCATCTGGATATCACAATCTTTTTGAAATATTATTTTTAATATGACAGTAGGATAAAAAAAGCCAGATTGCATTCTAGATCAGAATATGATGTCAAAATTCTAATATTTTGAAATTAAAATAAATAAACAAGATATATAGCTTCTTCCTTTACTGTAAACTTGTAACTTTGACTTTGTGAGTCTACTTTGTTTGTACACAAACCTGAGGATACAAATTCTATACGTAAAATACATGTCTTAGTTCAAAACCAAATAGGCATAAAATGTAAACAGTAAAATTACACAGTTACGTGTAATTATAGTTAATGAAAATCCAAAAACCTTTTCTTCACAGTAGTACTTGGCTTTGCAGAAAGTTTTAAGTAGGTTTTATTTTTAAAAACATGTACTTTGAAAGAATATTTGTAAAACAACCAAACAAAAAAAAAAACTATGATCATTCTTCAATACTTTCAAAGTTAAAATTAAATCCTGCTTTCTAAGAGTAAGATTTATATTGTCTGGATTGATTTCTAGAAGTTTTACTATATGAGCTATGTAGGAAGTTAGAGCACAGTAACAGATAAAAATCCAGTCTGAAAGAGCAGTTCACAGCTCAGTGGGCTCAGTCAGTGGACAGCACCAACAGGTAACTCATCTAACCTGTCTTGGATATTTACCTAAAAGGAATTCCTAAGCATGCATGTTTCTCTCACATCCATGTATCTCTTTGCAGTAAGGACAGGTCCATTCCAGAATGGAATAGGAATGTGCCATAAAAATACGAAGTTATTGAATTTTCCTATAATGATAGATCACACAGGGATGGTCTGAAAAGTTTCTATACATTGTACAGGAACAACAACAACAAAAAAATAACCTAGTAAAGTCTTATCTACACAAGCAAGGAAATTGCGCCAGTGTAAAAAAATAAATACTTAAATCATTATCCACTGTGCATAATGATGGCTTATTTACTTTATATAAGTTGTTATAAGTCTGTCTTCCTCAAACTAAAATTGTCCACACAACAGGGATCCAATTTTGTCAACATTCATTGAATTTTCTTGGGTACACAGATTTAATGAACTCCATAATCTCTGGTAATGTAACAAAAAAAAAAAAAAAAAAAAAAAAAAAAAAAAAAAAAAAAAGCGCATGCTCTTGAGGTCAGTCATCCAAGCAATTAAATGGCATGACATTGTTCACTGTCTAGATAGGAGATCTTCTTCATAGCTGTAAACTACAGATCCGGTTAAAAGCAGTCGTGTTAAAATGTTTATAAATGCAAAGACCACATAAAAATACAGGTAAGATTTTTGGTAGCTAGATATCCCAAGAAGGCAAAATTCCAAGAACTAGACTGCAATTCTGGGAGGTGGCAATTGTCAAGGGAGGGAATGCATGGAAACAAGTATCCCTCTAGCAGCCTTTGCAGGGCTTAACTGTTTTCTTCTCTGTGTACTTCGGAGTATGAAAAACATAAAATAATGCATCAGAAAATAAACTTAACAGTTTCTTCTGGGCACAGTAGTCACCAGGAATGAGATATAGTCAAGGCATGGTACTTCATGCTCACACAGAATTGTTCAACTTAGTTCATGGCACACAGAATTGAAACTCCAATCACCAAATAAATAGCATTCATTATCAACTGAATGGTAACTTACTGGTGATCAAAATGACTATAATGGTGGGATAAGTCATCTGTAGCTCAATTTCATTTGCCAGGTCTTAGTTTTCTATATTAAACCAAGGTTATATTCACATATAAACAATCAATTAATTCTATATAATTGGTCTAATCTTCTCATTAATCCCTTTTTTGCTTATATTCAAATATTGTCTAGAATAGTGTAATCTAATACTTTTCTGTAACATTTGTACAAATCAGTACACTAGCAGTTTTTAGCTTCTAATGTTTCCCAAACCACTTTATTCTCCAGACTGGTTCTGAGAAGAAATCTACTACAAGAATGTCATATAATCTTTAAAAGAGTAAAGGATTTACTCTGAAACTAGCTGTTCTACCACTTTTTCTATTTTGCACCATTCTCCCAAATACCCTGCAAACTCTTCAGAGGGATCAGGTTGTGCTTATACTAAAGGATGTCAAATTAACAGCACAGCACCAGCCACATCCCAATAGCCATCCTTCTCCAAGTTAGCTTTGACTCATCCCACAGTCCACAGAATGCAATTAGCAAGCTGCAAAAAGTGGCAGATGCTGAGAAATCAAGTACAACATAGGTCAAACAGAAGCACTGAAACCAAAAAACTGCTAAAGAAACACCTGACTGTTCCCCTGAATGTTATTTGTTCTTTTAGAAAGTAAACAGAATGCCCAGAATCTCTTCCTAGCAAGCTGTTAGTTAATTGGTATTTGCTGATGTACTCTGTAGCTCTCAGAAATCAAAGCATGAGATAAACAGCACGTACCTGGGAAAAATCAAGCCTTTGTATGGAAATAAGTAGGAATCCAAAACATTCTTTCAATTAGATTCTACATATATATATTTGCATGTTACTTCTGAAGTGCAAAACAAAACCAATTGAATGTGTCCCCTGTGTCAATCACCCACCTTGGCAGTTATCTCTTTATTAAGAGATTTATCCAACTTCACAGATGCAGCTGCAGAACAGATACTGTTGGGTGCTTATTAAAACTCTGAAATACACTTTTCTTTGCAGAATTCCAAAGATGGTATCATTTTAAATATATACAGTTCAGATATTTAGCTTCCTTGCCTGGGCTTGCAGTTTTTTGCCTTACACACAGATTGCTAACAATTCCTGCTCTACACAGGTCCCTCCTTGCTCAATAAGTATTCTGATTTTAAAAGGTACAAAAAGGAAAGGCCATGGAAGGCCAACACAACATTACAGCTTTTGTTGAAAACACACATAAGTTCTCCACCACAATCCCTGGAATGATGTGCAGAGAACAGAGCAGAGGGCTGGCCACAGCCCTCTCATTTTTTGATGCCCCAGGACAGATACATTGCTAGAGGGCAGCCATAAATTAGGCTGCTGGGAGCAGAAATTCAAGTACAATAAGCTTAAGTGATTGTGCCAGAATGATTACACCACCTGCACTTATTAAACTTACACTGCATTTTTACACAAACTGCTCCTCTGTAACTCATACACCATCAGTAGAGGTGAAGAGGCTTCTCATTTGAAGTAACTGATACAGAAATATATTCTTCAGATAGAATCTATAATTTTCTGCTGTTACGTAACTGATGTAAATTAAACTTGACTAGTATGCAATCATTTTATTATTACTAGCTGTTATCAGTAAGAATCATGTTAGATTAGACAAACAACAATCTTACCTAAAGAAGCCATACCTTAAAACCTACAAGTTTGTTATAAACACTAAGAATCAGAATTACTTTCTGAAAGAATTACTTTGGAAGTTATTTTTCCTCAATAGTAGTAAACTATCGTGCAATGGCCAAATAGTACTCAATATTTCACTAGTGCAGGTGAACCCCATGAAAGATAAACTCAGATGGCTAGGATACTAATCCTGCCTCTGACATTTAACAGTTCTGCTGCACTAACCAAGCCTGGCTTCAGTGCCTTTGTAAAATAGAAATACTAATAGTTATTTGCATCTCCCAGTGGCATTGTGAGGATAAATGTATTGTCATAAAGGTCTCTGAAAATGAAAAGTTATAAGCATTTTTATCAATATTTTGCTTCCCAATTCACTGGAGTATATTAATAATTTCACTGTTTTCAAGTGCAACCTCTGTCTCCACATATTTCTCAATTTACCAGTTCTAAAAATTGCAGATGTGAGAACAGTTCAGCAAATATACTACCCAGTCAACACTGCTTGTATGCAAAGGATAATATCAGCTGTTGAATATGATTAGAATGATTTTACCAATCACTACAACCAATCCATTTGCATTGCTGCCCCACAGCAGCATTAACACCTAATTGACTGAGGGATTTGATCAGTGATCAGATTGCTTACTGATGTTACGATAACCAAATTTCAAAAGTTGTATTAATAAATAATAGCTTGAACAAACAATCTTCCTATTGAGTGGCTTGTACATTTTTATTTTTTAAACCTTTTCCTTCTTCTGCAGAAGAGGAAGGTCATCATCAGAAAGAAATATGACCAAGTTTAAACAGCAATTATCTGCTAGTAGAATGACTTAATTATTGATTCACTTGAAAGAATTATTAATTTAAATTGAAGTTTGGCATTCTGTAAGCCAGCTTTAGGGGCAACCAGGGGCTACCATTACTGAAGAGCATAAAGAAGTTTACGAGGTACATAACCGCACTAAGCAGTAAGCAGGTGGAGAAGTAGGAGAAAGGGACCAAGTAAGTCTGCCCTTAACCTTGATCTGCCAGCAGTCCCTGTGTTCACATTTTGGACTGCAGATGTTTGATATATTCCTCAAAGATTCGCTCTGAAAGAGTCCCAGTGATTTTGCACATGCTGGGTGATACCTTTCTTGTCCTCTGTGACAAGTCTGTGTGAGTTTTCTCCTGTGATGCCCAATGAATACAATGGATTCATCTCAGATATGCTGGGATATTATTAGTTTTGTTGTTTTCCTTAAAGTGTTCTCATTTCTTTAGAATACACTAAACAAACAAAGGAACATGAGGAAAATTAATGCCTGCAGTGCAAGACATGAAATACAAAAATAGTTGCTTGGCAACCAGCATGAGAAATGAGAGTTTCTGCCTGTACAAACAACCAAGAGAGTGGCATGAGAACTATTTCCAATTGCAATGAAAAGAACGGGTCAGGGAAATGATAGTTTTTGTTTTAATTATGTATTAACCTATAGCTTTTCTAATTTCTGAGCTTTTGTTATAAACATGCATGTGTTAGAATGCAATAGAGGTGTACATTAGATTACTTTCCTTCAACATCTTTATACTGTCTTTCACCAATAAATTTTGTTGCTTTTTCTTCTAAAGAATTGCCATGCTTTTCAATAATACTGAAAAATATCTGAAGAGGTGTAAATGGATCTTCATTTCTATTCATACGTTGCTTCTTAAAGATTAATGAATTCAATATTTGCAGCTACTTTCCTAAGAACAATGGATCCATCTATAAAAATTCTGTCAGATTAGAACAGTTCATCAGCCTATTTTAATTATAAATAAACTAATAAAGAAAGACCAGGATTTTTTTAATATTAATACACATGCAATTGTTGATATTTCCAAATCACACTAGAATCTGGCCATTTGGAACAATATAAAAATATACACAGGGAAAAATATACACCTGAGGACTTTGAGCAACTTTGTTATGTATATCAACATTGTAGATAAACACCAATTCTGGAGATGCACTGAAGACTCTCAGAAGATAATGCAGAGGACTTCTCATTAGCATCACAGACAATAATGAATGGACTGGTGCATCTTTCCTATGAAGAAAGACTGAGGGACTTGGAACTGCTCAGCCTGAAGAACAGGGGAGTGAACCTCATCAGTGTGTACAAATATCTTAAAGTAGGGTGTCAGTAGGATGGAGCCAGACTCTTTTCAGTGGTGCCCAGTGCTAGGACAAAAGGCAATGAACACAAACTGGAATACAGGACACCCTCACTGAACATAAAGAAGCACTTCTCTACTGTGCTGGAGATAAAGCAGTGGCACAGGCTGCCCAGAGCTTTTGTGGGTCTACAAGGAAGAATCCTTGGAGATCCTCAAAAGATGCCTGGATGTGGTCCTGAGCAACCTGCTCTGGGCACCCCTGACTTGAGCTGAGGTTGGACCAGATAGATCATCAAGATCCTGCTGACCTCAACCATCTTACACAGTTGTAATCTTAAACAATTTCTCATTGACCACTGTTGGATATTAGACTAGACTGATCTGTAGTCTGATCCATACAGTCATTCTAATGTTCAAATTAGAAATGTTTGAAAGGGTATTGGACAAATCTAACTGCATTTAAGATAAACATATCATATCATAGTATCATAGTATCATGCGAGTTGGAAGGGACCTTAGAGATCATCGAGTCCAACTCCCAGGATTCGAGCCCTCTGTGTAGCAGAGTGGCACTTCTACCCCCTGCTCCACAGGGGGGATTCGAACCCAGGCCCCCTGGTGTTGCAAACGGGAATGTTTTCCCCTCTCAAGACTACATAAGAAATCCATAGAAACAAGTAACCGGCCTGCTGTATTACATGTAGTATTGTTTCTCTGAATCCATTTACCCAAAAAGACCTGCAACTATGCCATGTTCCACAGAAAACCATGCAGTAGTACTGACAAGTAAATGTCTGTTAGTGCGGTCAGCAGTGCACTGATTCACTTCCTTTCAGTGTACTATCACATCTCTATTATTGCTACACTATCTTTTGCACTGTCAAGAGATATAGTCATTCATGACATTGTTTACTGCATCAGTTACAGGGTAAAAATAATCTCTTAGAATCTCCTGGTATCATTCTTGGGAAAAACAAAACTTGAAGCAGCTTCCATAGCATACCTGAAATACATTTTTGTTGACAACATTACTATTCTCAAATTGATACAATGTGACCAAACTTGGATAGGCATGGAAGAGGATGTATATTATCAATAGAGGAAGTATTTTAATGCTCTAGCATGGACTAACACACAAAAAAAAAAGTCACATCCACCCACTAGAGCATGACCAACCCACACTATGCTGCTGCTTGTGTTACTGGTAGCGTAGGATTTTTAGACTGCAAAGATTTCAAACTCTTGCTAAAAAAAGAGATCAAAGAACGTGTGTCTGCTCTTTACAATCAATATTACCCTCCTTCAATCTCCAGTAAGCTACAGTCTCTTCTTTTGATGACTGAGAAATCTAACTTGCAAATTTCACCAGAATGTGTGGGATCACAGAAGGGGAATTAACATTGACATATACTTTCATTTTCTTCCTCCTGCCTATGAAGAAGTCTGAAGAGTTATTGCTACTATTGATTACCGAAGTAATAGTCTGCAGTTGGTTATTCATCTAAGTTCTATTGTACCACATTTTGATCTAATAATAAATGTCATTAAAGGTTTGACATAAGGGACCTATTTTCTACCAGCCTAACACAATCTTTACTGCTGTTGAGATATTCACTACCATGCCTTAGCAATCCCTTCATGTTATTTTAAATACAAAGTAAACAATTTTTTGCTCTTGTTTCTTTTTTAAAAAATATTATATTTAATATTTTAATATATATATTTATATATATAAGAAAATTTGAACCTTATTTTAAATTAATAATTGATTATAATTATTGAGATGTGACCAGAAATTCCCAGGAGAAGGGGAAGAACAAACAAAACAGAACACCACACCTTCCTCTTCTGTTTTTCACAAAACTTCTTTATAGCTTGAGGAATGATAACACTCACAGAATGAACAAGTAAGTCACTGATCTTCCTCTCTGTTTTTCAGTCTATGCAAACACATTTGTTTTCCAAAGTAATCATGGACAAAACTCTTCACTATACAGGAAGTCTTCCACCTTCTTTCGATTGTTTCTACTGTGCTCACACTCAGTGAGTGGTTCTAGAGCTATCCCAACTGATATATCAAAGGAGGCTAATGAGAAACTTAGAGGGAACAGGCCTTGAAAGTCACTTCACAAAGATAACAATGACCAAAGGTACATACGGATTTTGAACTAAACAGAGAGTCCTCTTAGGTGAGCTCTTCCTCAATTTCAGTTTTGCTAAGTGAGTCAGCACTTACTTTAATTAACCCAAATATTGGCTAATTAATCTACTGAAAAAGTTGGTTCTATTTTTAAATTCTTGGGAAAAATTCTATAGAATGACCAACTGAAAGGAAAAAACATACTTTATGAGTAGCAGTATTAGCTTAGTATTATCTATAGCACCTACATTAAAATAAAAACTTCCTTGTAATACTTTTCACAAAAACTATACTAGGTCAAATTGTAATCTTGTTTACATTTATTTCACACTATAAAAGTGCTTTAGTGCAAGACCTTAGATGGCTTGAGGCTTATTTTACATTTATGAGCTCTCAGAATCAGTTATAGCAGCAGAAATGAGTAGAACAGTATGATGCTAAAGATATGTCAGAAATAGCTAACATCTTACTGTTCCACAGCATGAAATCTCCCATCCTTAAAGTAAAAAACTCTGGTGTTTGTTCCAGAAGTATTGGACAACACTGTTACAATGGAACAAACTCCAGACATTAGTTTGGTCAAATTTTCCAAACACACTTCCTTGTGAACGCAAGATGCTATCAAGACAACCAGTGATCTGAGATAGATTAGCCAAAACTCAGTTCATGAGTAATACAAGACAAACTGCAGCCTCCATGTGATAATACGCTTAATCATAAACACCATTCAAATTCTAAAGATTTAAAGCATTTGTCCTGATAGAACTGAAAGCAAGCCAGTTTGAGTAATCAGTAGAAAAGTAACATTGCATTTAAAAAGAAATCAACTACTATTACAAAAAATCAGCAAAGGTCTTTCAGCTTTTCACCTGCTGTAGTAGCAGCTAGAGCAAAACTCAGCCACCAGGTGCCATATAAATGGGAAATTTTGTACAAACACCATTCCAGTGAGGTAAGCTTGTCCTAATTTGGGCCAAGTTGGACCACTGTTTTAAACAACTTCTTCATGTTTAACTACTGTTAGCACCCTAGTGTTTGTTTTCTTTTTTCCTTGTATATTTTCCAATACATTGTGGCTTTGAAACTAGTGTTCCAGTTCTGTTATTTGGAATGAAACAACAAGCAAGAGAACCTTCACCAGCAAGTGTAGTTACAAGCAAACTGAAAAATACTGACTCAAGGAAGCAGGCAAGCAATGAAGAGATTCATTCTCCAGTTCTTATGAAACTCTTATGACCATCTAATAGGGACTACATCATTATAATGGCTTACACTATAGCAAGCTAATACACCATTACACACAACTTTTTCTGCAAAGCAATTATAATGTACATTTTAAGATTATGTGTATTTAATATACAGCTGAGAAATTTTAAGATGTACTATGTTAGTTGAGGCATACAAGCCACCTAAATAAGTTAATTCCCAATAGTATCTAGACACATGGCAGAAATTCAGCTGTCCCTATTTTAATACATTACTTTGCCTGCAGAAAACACTTTGCAAACTCATTTAGAAAAGAATTATTCTATTATTGGAAAATAACAACCTAACTACATATTCTGTTATTCATCCCCCACATCCCCAAACATATCAGACCCTGAAAAAAAGCCAAAGGAAGCAGAAGAAAATTGGGATTTTAAGCTTGAGATGGTGGTTATGGTAATATTAGATTTACATTTTCCTTAATCTTTCCTCTAGGGAGTAGCTAAATGAGGAATAAATCCTACTACTACCTATGCAAAAGAACTACTTTCAGGTCTTGGAAAAGCGATTAAGGAAATTCAGGAGGTCTCCTTCTAGTGACCTATCATTAAAATGCAATTCTTTGAACATAATATCTAACTTATAAACTCCTTTAAAATTGCACAGGTTGCATTTCCAGTGTGAATATATCATCATGGCTAAAAAGAAAAACTCTGTGCTGATGGTAGAAATAAATAAAATATAGGGAACACAGAACAAGAAAAGTATCTTGAAGTATAACATTAGGACTTGAAGCTTATGGCTTTTCAAAGGATTTATTATCAAAAGGTGTATACAGCGTAATCCTGCCTTCCAAGACTAATTTTAAGAAATTCTATGTGTCATAAAACATCACTTGGCAAAACAAACAAGATACATATATACACATAAAAGTGTAAAGATATCTGTATTTATATTTACTAAAGAAATGAACATCTTAGTTCAAGAAGGTTGCAAGTAAAAGAACATTATTTAAGAAATGTCATCCTTGGGACATTTCTACCATGATTAGCATTCCAACATATAGCACAGTCTTAATCACTCATGATCTTTTTAGTCCTATTGCTCTTGCAGACTTTTTTTCTTTTTTAATTTTAAGAGCTTCTAAGTAGGAAATAATTACTTTTGAAAACATGTTTATAAGTTGTAATTAGTGTGGTAATAAAGGATGAAAAAGGATTGGATGGTTTCAGCTGAGCAGTTCCAAATTTTTCTAGAGGTTGAAGTTTTGCAAAGTAAATAATCTTACTGGCCAAATTTCTGCAAACTTTACAGGAATGAGAACCTGATGAGAATGTAATTAGAAAAAGACTTGAGATTAACAACAACATTGACTGCAAATGCTTAAGAATTACTCATGCACTGTATTTTAACTTTTTGATCAGTAAGATTAAGAGTGATACTGAAGTTCTTCAACACTGAATTCTACTCTGCTTTTGACTTACACCCAGCAACATTGTTTTCTTCCACAATAAGTAAATTTTTATCACTGATAATTAGCTCTGTGAGACTTCAGTGTGGAAATTACAATACACATATACTGCTTCCTCTAATTCTAGGAGGAAAAACCTGATCTGCCCTTCAAAACACAGAAATCATACTACACCTCCGATGAAGAATTAGTGCTCCTCCTCCCACTACTGCCTCAAGTCTGCTCTGTGGCATGTAGCTATTCCTAACTCTCCAGCAGAACGGAGGGTCAGCAGTAGCAAGAGTCAGCAGCTCACACATAGAATGACATAGTGTTTGCCAGAAGCCATATACTCAGTGTGGCACCTGACTAACACAACACACTGATGTGGCATCAGAACTAACTTTAGCTTGCTAGTTCCTACACTGTCAGGATGAGAAAAGTTGAACACCAATTCATGAAAATGTTGACCCAGCCAGGCCTACGTATAGAATAAAAGCCATATAAACTTTACTGCTACCTGGGCAGTAAAGGTATTTAAATGATTTCATTAAATGAGATTTAAGTATCTGTAAGAGAAATAGCTGATGGATTTTTTATTATTATTATTATTATTATTTTGTTGGGTTTTTTTTTGTTTGTTTGTTTAAGCAGGGTAATGTGCACAAGAACATTTTCCTTATATATTTGTAAGTATCTGACTGATGCAATTACTAGGCAATAGCATTTCTCAAGAAACACAGCCACCCAATGTACTAAGGCATTCTAACACCGGAATGAAATAGATAAGCATCTGTACCTATGCACTCACTAAAAATTGCTTACTTTCTTTTAAATAAGCTTCTGGAACCAAACGCAAACCTCCACAGATTCATTAATACCTTTTATTTTTAAATCACATTTTTGTTTAAGCAGCTTAAATATTTTAAAAGCAGCCTCTGGCTCTGTACATAACTAAAATAATGCAGCAATATCCTTTGAAAGATAAAATGTGAAGCAGTACAATCAGTTGCATTCTTACATCATTTTTTTTTTTTTTTTTGGCAGACTGAATTCTAAAGGGAAATATCACATACAGGAAACAGAAAAGGCAACTTTAAGATGTTTTTATTCTTTGTAGAAAAGACAGTGATAAGAACGACAGGTTAATATATTTCCTGGTACATTTATTCATGTGACTATTTTGCAAGCCATAGAATCAACTGTCAGCTTTTTGATTCACCTCAATAAACAGAGACTTGTGCTAACAGTTAGTGGATTTCAGATGTTCTAAGAAAAAAAAAAAAAAAAAGCACAACTTATGTCCACTGACCCTTCAAATGCATACACTTTATTGTACGATAACCAGACAAAAAAAAATTGAAACAGTTTCCAGGTTATCATTTAATTACTTTAAGGAACGGGAATCAGGCTTTTAGTTTAGTTTTTTTGTTTGTTTGTTTGTTTAAGTGAGATCTATCAAGGTAGCAAAATACAGATTTAGATATTACATATGGATTTAAAATTCATACTAAAGTATGTTTTTTTACACATCTGTTTACATAACTATATAACAATGTATCATACATGTATTTACATATGTGAAGACAAATACACTACGCTTAAACATGCTTTATGGCAGAAGTATAAAGAAATATATAAAAACAAGCTTTTCCCAAACTTTTCCCTGTTTTAGGAGTTAACATTAACTTAATTCCATGCCTTCTTCTGTCTGCTTCCATGCTGCACACACCTCTCTCCCTTTCTTCATATACAAACATTCTTTCTTTTTTCCTCTTCTCCCACATGCATACAAAACCAACATGTAAAGATAAAGGAGATTGCTGGAAGAATATTTTGAAAGAAGTGTTTGTAATTGGTGGAAAGGAAAAAAGAAAAGTTTTCATAAACATACTCTTCTTCCTCTGAACTTCTAAAGATTAATGTGTTGATGAAACATGGAAACATTTCCTCTCAAGTATAGGCAGTTTCCATTCCCATTGCTACCAAGTGCATACAGAATTTTATGCTGCATTAGCCCAAGTGTGACTACAGCAATTTTCTTCCAATTTTCATTAATTTCAGGTTTCTTTAATATTACAAGTAGTCAGAGATGCTGAAAGAGATTCCTGAACCAGACTGAAGGAACTACCAAAGGTCAGATTTTATATTACTCTGAAGTCCTGTAAATAGAGAGACCACATAACCACACCTTCAATAATGCATAGCACTAACAGGGAGCTGTAAGTTTGAATTCAGTGGGATTTCTTCAGCAAAGAAATGCCAGAAGATCAGAAATAAAACTAAAACTTCAACCACTGTTTTTCACTTAATTGTTTCTATCTTAGGAGGGTTTTTTTTTATTATTAATTTCAGTGAAATCAGAAAACTGACTTACTACTTGTGCATTTGTTAATATTTCATCAAATGTTTAATTGTCAATGATCTCTATTATAGATAAGCCAACCATAGTAAGCAGAGTAAAATAAATAGGATAATTTATCTAACGGAAACAAGCAAAGTAAGACGCCACACAGCCTGGAAGCTTACTTGTTAACTCTGTTAATCTGATAATTCTTTCTCTTTGACCCTTTTTAAGAGAATCCAGTCAGTTTTGTAATAATTTATATTTTACCTATCGGTGGATGAGCCTTTCTTTAATATCCCTAGCTCTACTCGCAAGGACTACAGGAGGGTCAGGAAGATAGAGAACTGATGTCATCAAGTCAGTAATTCTCTAGAATATTTCAATTAATACCATCCTAATTTTTTATGTGTTTTTTTTTTTTTTTTAATTATGCATCCTTGTATACTTTACTCTTCCTGTTTACATAGCACTTCTGCATCTGTTTATAAAAGACTTTAAACTAATCCACAGATGTTTTAAGTTTCATATACCTATTCTGAACAGCAGATGAGACAAACACTACTTCCAGAAGTAAATGTCAGGCTAAGAAGGGCATTACTAAGATTCCATTTTATTTATTTATTATAGTCAATTAACTATGTCAGTTGATTGACTGTTTACAGATGGAATATTAAAGAAAACAGTAATCTGCATTTTTGAGGATAAATTTGTTTTTGTTAAGTTTGGAAATATAAGCAGTATACACACATTTCTAAACAACTGTTTCCAGAACAGAAAATCTGCAGTTATTACTGCAGTTATTTTGCAGTATCACGATTTAACATCTGTTTAACAAAGGCTGTGCAAACAACAATTTTAAGTCTTCAGTTTCCCCTCATACTATTTTCTGCAGAATTTGGATAGCAGTGTACCTCCTAGAGGACTGCACTGGACACGTGCTGACACTAAACACACCCACAGTTTAAGGTACCTTCATCAGTTTTTTCCCCTCAACTCTCTACTTCACCCTTTGTAACATGTGCAATACAGTTACCAGGAAGAAAGCAGTGCCCACAGCTCTGACACTTAATTTCACATTCCTTCTTATTTGAAGAAATCACTCAAATTAACCAGTTTAAATAATTAAGTCATATTTGTCTTAATCATTGAGCCACATTTGTCATGCTGCGCTACACAAACGAATGAGATGGACAGCTGAAATCATGCTTGCTGTAACAGCCACAGGCAGGTCTCTCACTCTACAAGGTCTGCTAGTGGAGAAAACAAACTGCTAATAAAGAGGCTGTCTAACATGGGATGTGGGAATTATGCAAACTCTGAGTGCCTATTAGTCAAATTCATCTCCACATGCACAGTCAGCTTACACTGTGGTTTTCCTCATCACAAGGCCATTATGCTGGGCCTTTCCCAGAAAATGCCAGGCTGATTACACACCTTGGAAAGATTACAATAATTGCAGACAATTCTGGAGAAATGAAAGTTAACATTACTGTACAATAAACAGTTAGACCAGTAAGCTGAAAATAGATTTCTGTAAATAATGCAACATAGGTGCTCAAACGTGAACTAATCGCAGTAAACCACTCTTTCATCAGCTGTGTGAAGAGAAGTCACCTCAGGTGGGCCGGAAAATAAACTGTAAATGCTTATTCAACACAGTAAGGAACTGTTAATGAGAAAGGGATCAAAGCACTTAACTCAAAATCTACACAAAGTAGGTTACACAACTTGCCTCACAGATATTTCCCTGCAAGACAAGCATATTAGCATAAACAGCTTGAGAAAAGGTCTTTACTAACTTGTGACTGGCTGGGAAGCAGTCACAAGGGAAAATCAAGTCTTCCCATTAGCACTGTTCTCACCAGCTTCTAGAGGGATAGGATGATTGATTTCATGTATGAAGTCTGATAAGCTAAAAAACAAAACAAAACATGGCTTGCTTCTCAGATGTAAGCTATGTGATGACCCAACAAGGACAGACAAAGAATGAACTGGGCCTTTCCCATTCACACTAGAGCTGAAGTTCACCTGAGTGTCCCTACCCTTGGTGTGCTTTTCACCTTAAGTTGGAAACACAGCAAAATGATGTCTGGCTAGATCTCATCCACAGCTGATCAGGCCAGGAGGCTGCTGGCAGCCATGTACACAGACTCCAGGCCCTGGGCTCCTGGTCTTTCCAGTAGCTCATCCCCTGCACAAGTGATCCCCACAGTTATTGCCCCCAGAACTATAACCTCTGAGAACATCCAATACTGGAACTAGATCTCTTGTCCTGCTCACTGTCCAGCCTGACATTTAAGTTCACTGGTGGTCCCACACACAAAAGAGAAAACACTTCCACACAAAATAGGAACAAAGTTTAAAGTAAGACACAATCGACTACAGTGGTAGCTTGCTTTTTCTTTTTTTTTTTTTTTTTTTTTTTTTTTTTTTAAAAATTAGTGCCCTTCTGTTCCCCCCAATTTTTACATGCTTATTCTTCCCTGTCCTTGCCCCCACCCTTGCCTCCTCCCAGATCAGCCACTTGCATCTAATTACAGTTTTTCCTCACTGATCCCACAATTACCAGTGTTCCCAACTGCAGGATTTCTCATATTGCTCCTAGGTCACCTCAGCCTCACATGGTACCACTTGCCCTTACAAGGCCTCCTTTCCCAGAAGGTTTCCAACAGTGTCTCCAGTTACTGATGAAGTCTGGCCACCTTTCTCATAGCACCTAACAAGCTGCGAAACTCAGTCACTTCACACAGTGATCTCAAGGTCATCGCAGCTTCCCACCCATTGCCATGTGTGCCCAGTGGATTCTAATATCACTACATTCTGTTATTCTCATTGTTTCTTCAGCAAGCCAAACCTCAGGCCAGAATCTATTTGTCTATGTGCATGCACATTATATTCTTGTGTTTTCTGGTTCAAAGCCTCTGGAAATCAGACCAAGTACCCAATAGTTCATTCCTGTTTGCCTCAAACAGATGCTTTTCCAAATTCTTATTTAATTTCCTTTGCCAATGTTGGCAGAACATGGCATCATGCCAGAAGTTTGCCCAAAAACCATTGGCAATGGAAAAGGATATGCTCAGACACTACCTTGGCCTAAAATTTGGGAGTTTCTAAATTTAAATATTGATTTTTCTTACTTTTTCCTCTCTGCCTTCAATTTCATGCTCTTAAAACAGAATGTTTACAGCTTATTATAGACCTTAACAGGAGAAAAATAACTTAAATTCTTATCAATCTGTCCAAACAAAGTAGCTCACAAGTAAATCTGCTCTCTGAATAATTTTTTCCAGATGAGGGAGGAGGGGGAGGTAGGAAGGAAAAAAAGGAAGGCAAGGGAAGGATGTAAAAAGATGCCACACTGAAGAAAAAACGTTTTCCTAAGAACGAGGGGAAATAAAGTCCAAAGACATAGACCAGGTTCTTTTCCAGCACACAGCATCTCAGTGGTCCTTTTCTCCTAAAGAATATCAGACAGGAATGAAATTCAGCAAGCTAAACCAGCTCTCCTCACACTTGCCTTTGCTATTAATGTTAATTTTCTTATTCAGGCTGTATCATAATGCCAAGATGAAAGATTCAGACTGCCACAGAATAACTAGCAGCAATGAGAGGCTGCCCAGGGAAAAGATGCATTGGCGCATCATATAGTATAATTTTTTCCATCAGGACTGCTTGAGGATTTGAAGAGAAGCAGAAGAATGAGAAGAAGAAAAAGGAAGCAAAGTAGAACACATTATCCCTTCTTTATGCTGTATGGGAGATTGGTAATCACAACCTGAACCTCTGATTAATCAGCTGAGGCAAGTATGGGGTCAGCTGTGGGAGCACAGGTGAGAGTGATGTAGCTGTGCTCCCGGGAGGGGTGGAGCTTGACTCCATCCCCTCTGAGACCTCATTTAAGGGCTGACTCCCACTGGAGCAGTATCTCTTGGAGATCGCTCACCAGGGAGGACTGCCTCAGCTGCTTCAGTCAAGGCACCACCATTGGTGAGTTTTTCCTTTACTTATTCACTTATATACCTTCTGTACATTTTGTTTCCATCTGTACATTTAAAACCAATACATTTGGCGAGCCAGGCAGGAGCCTGCAAATATCGGAAAAAAAAAAAAAATGTCTTTCCTATGGAATGTGTTTAGCTGGTTCAAGGGGGAGAAGATCACCCCCTTAGGGAAAATCCTCCCTGGACAAATACCAGGGTTTGAGGCGTCCCCATATTTTCAATTAGCGACGATTATCGAACAATGGGGGCCCTTACGGGTAACGGGCAATATGTCCCCTTACCATCTAACTGAATACTTTCAGGGGTTGCAAAAAGATATTTTGACAACCAAGGAAAGGCAAATGGCTGCATCCATGGCTGCTTGGCCTTTATTGAATGCTTTAAATCAGGCAGAGGTTAAATCAAATAAGATTGAACATGAAAATCAATTATTAAAAGCCCGCATTGAAAAATTGGAGGGCGAAATTAATCTATTAACGGGGAAAAATTCATCATTTTTTTCAAACACCCCCCAAATTAGATATATTACAATGGATGATAGTAGGGATCCTGAAACATCGGATCAAACTAAGGTCACTAAATCTGACCTAGAAGAGCCACTTAAGACGGACTTATTAGAAGTCCGTCCTATGGTAACTCAAAAAACAAAAAAAGTCCAGGAGCGACCAGCAGGGGTGCCTCCTGATCAATGGACCCCTGCTGACTCCTATTTACACGTAACAGCACGTCCATACACACCCACCGAACTTATGGATCTAGTACAGCGCTTCAGGCAAAGACCGAGGGAAAGTGTCCCAGCCTGGCTGCTACGATTATGGGACTCGGGAGCAGAAAGTGTAATAGTTAGCGGCTCCGAGGTATCTAAACTAGCAACAATAACAGTCCATCCTGCCCTGAGGCAGAGATTGTACTCAGGGTCCCAGTTCCCTGAAGAGAATCATTCAATCGTAGATTGGATAATGGCTGCCTGCCGTATGGTATGGTCAAATAAAACAGACATGCCAATACATACAGGAATGTGGTCTTCTATGGAAGACCTACAAAATTATATCCGGGAACTAGGCATGCGAGAGGCTGTCTATGAAGATGTATCTGTTAGTCCGGACATGGTGAAGTTTTCCGCAGGAATGAGGGACCTAATCTTACAGCAGGCTCCCTCACATATGTATGGAACATTGGTTTCTATATTGAATCCTTTAGTGGCCGCAGAGGCAGCAGTCCAGCATGCTGCCCAATTGGTAGCGGACCTGGGAGAAACTGAGCGCCTGAGAACCAAGCGCAATATTAGAGTAATTGAAGATTCTGAAGTTTTTCCAATAACCCGAGCCAGGAGATCGGCTCCACGAACCCCTCGGGCGGGACCCATTAGGGTGTCCCGAAAACAAATGTTTAATGATCTACTCCGAGCAGGTGTTCAATTTGCCAAAATTGATGGGCAGCCCAATCACGTTCTGCTTCAGTTGTGGAAACAGCTGAAGGATGAACAAAAATTTCAAAACCGCCCCAAAAGACCGGGGATAAGGCTTATAGAACGACGACCAACAACAGTTTGGAATCTAGAAGACTTTGTCGTGCCAAATAGGAAAAAGAGGCCACCTCAGGTGCCTCGGGTCACAGTACCAGAGGCATCAGAGGTAAAAGACTTGAATCTGGCCCAGTTTATGGCGTGATGAGGGACGTCAGTCACCCTAGGGCCTCTAGACGGGACCGGAGGCCCTATGTGGAATTGACAATATATTGGTCCCGAGAGAATGTGCAGAAGGTTATGGCCCTCGTTGATACTGGGGCGGAAACATCTATAATATATGGAGACCCAACAAAATTCAGAGGGAACAAAGTAATGATTGGAGGCTTTGGGGGACAGACCGTTCCAGTCACCCAAACTTGGGTAAAATTGGGGGTCGGGCGCCTCCCACCACCGGAGTACAAGGTATCTATTGCTCCAATTCCGGAGTACATATTGGGAATTGATATCTTGTGGGGTCTGGCTCTCCACACAACAGTGGGAGAGTTCCGGTTGCGGCAGAGATGCATTAGTATCCGGGCAATTCAGACAATATTGAGAGGCCATGCAAAACATGAGCCTATTTGTCTGCCCAAGCCACGTCGGATTACTAATGTAAAACAGTACAGACTCCCAGGTGGGCAGGATGAAATAACAAAAACAGTGCAGGAATTAGAAAAAGTGGGTATTATAAGGCCTGCACATAGCCCGTACAACTCCCCAATATGGCCAGTGCGAAAATCGGATGGAACATGGAGGATGACAGTGGATTACAGGGAATTAAATAAGGTCACGCCGCCCGTTCATGCAGCCGTACCCAATATTGCCTCCCTAATGGACACACTAAGTAGAGAAATTAAAACGTATCACTGTGTCCTAGACTTAGCGAATGCATTCTTCAGTATTCCAATTAGTGAAGAATCACAAGACCAGTTTGCATTCACATGGGAAGGCAGGCAGTGGACTTTTCAGGTTCTGCCGCAAGGGTACGTGCATTCACCTACTTTTTGTCATAATTTGGTGGCGCGTGATCTGG